>NC_060234.1:33695296-33999563 GCF_021155775.2 Neodiprion pinetum
TTATGCGCCCGAATTTCGTCTTCATAAAGTTTCGGCCACAAAAGTAATACCCTCTGAATTCTTCAATCGCAATTATACAGCGTGCAAGTTCTAAGAAGGAAAGAAAACCTCAGTCTGATGGCTGTCAATAACTTGTTACAACGAATCAATGGAATCACAACATTTTGATAATGTTATTTTATTTATTAATAAAGGAATAATGTACCCTGCACGATTCTAGAGAAATTTGAAACGAGTAAATTCGAAATCGAACTTGTACTTACAATAGCAAGAAACTAGGTTTATGATATTTGTTTTCCATCACAGGTCATCAAGTCCCTCCGGTGTCTCCATTATTCTTATTGTTAAACAAATTTTCTCTCGTTTGTTTCAGATGGGTTCAGTTCCAGTCAGCCTCAGCGCGTTGGCGTTGATCCTAGCGTTCGTCAGCACGTCGCACGCAGCTTTAGGTAATTAAAAATTTCAAGCCATTCAAAAAATTCCCAACTACAATACACTCAGCTCCCGCTGGTCTTTACTTAACGCAGCTTTGCCACACCGGATTTGGCACACGTGAGTGACGTGTATAGGTATGCACATACGTGGTACAGGCAACTACATATCCGTGGTGGACGGTATTCGCGACACGTTGTACGCTACACGCGATACGCGCATGCAATTTGACCTGCGTACACTCAAGGGGTGATTCCACATCATCTTGAGATTACAACCATTCAAGGCATTCCTTAAGCGCTCCTCCATATCAGAGGAAATGCGCAAGAGGAATTGTCCGCAAATTACGATAGTAAATTGCCAGCTGTCCCGATAGTCATACTTATTGTATACTATACCTGTCAGATTCTACAGGCGTACAGTTTCTGCGAAAAGTACCTTCGAAGTAACAATATTTAACAATAATAAAAAACAAAATCGTTGTACAATATGTGCTAAAGATCAGCGGATACACTCCGTTCTCTGCATGAACTTATTTCAAGTCAACTAATAATAATTGTTTATTTTCTTCATCAGCGAGGACTGCGTTTGAAAAATTAACGGATTACGACTACAGAGGTGTAACGTACTACACGGTGAGGAATCTGTCGCTGTACGAATGCCAAGGATGGTGTCGGGAGGAAGTCGAATGCCAGGCGTTCGCATTTTCCTTCGTGCCTAATCCCTTGGCGCCCACGCAGGACACAGTATGTCAGCTTCAGAATGAAACAGCCGCCTCGAATCCCAGTGTTCAACCGCAAAGGGCAGCGAATATGTACTACATGGTCAAACTGCAGCTCAGATCAGGTACGAAGATCAGCCTTTAGCTGTACAACGCATTACTGAAGCGGTCCTTGGTATGTTGATTTGTTGGGAGAGGTCAGCGCTCCAAGGCACTCGGGGCACATCATATTATAATACTTATAGCATTATGATGATGCAAGAAAGTGCGTTACTCATTTTTTCGGTGCATTATTTATGATTTTTTATTTTCCTTATTCAAAAATAAGAATCCCTCGATACAAGGTAAACAATAAGTTATGAAACTTGAGATCTCTCTGCAAAAATTGATATTTTCAATTTTCTTTCGACCGTGTTCTAAAGCCCTGTGTTTACCTGTTCCCTTTTATTCTTGGTCAAAAAAATATTCAATGGTTATTCCGGACCTGGAAAATTCCTGGAAACTTCAGATACCGGCATGATATGTATTTGTAGCATACCGGCTTGTTGTTTTAATCGAATTGCTCGATGGATGAGTAGAAACGAAATCATGGTTACCAAATGCGACTTGGGGAAATCCAATTTGATATTGCAGGATTGAAATGCCGGAGTGAACTTTATAATTGTATAAATTTAAAATGCCCTGAATGTAACTTGAATAATTATCAGATCAAATTGGCAACGTGGTATTCGGTTGAGGGACGGGCTACTTTGGCAGAAACATACACGCCTCGAGTACCAGCCCATGACGCGCATAGTCAATCTCCACACACCTAGGTACCTAGGCCATCGTGTACAGACACCTGCGCGTAAAATATAAGTCGACTTAGAAAAAGCTGTTTGGTATATCGGGTTATTTCCTTGATGCGCCCCCATAAGGACCCCTGAGTGTCGGAAAATTGGGGTACAAGTCCATTCCGATCGTGCCCAGTTCCGAGTTTCGCCGGGGCAACGTCAGCCACGTTCTAATAATAAAAGAGCAACGAGGAGCAGTTCAAAGTGGACTTGTACCTTGATTTGCCTACAATTAGGAGTCCCAGTGGGGCACATCACGGAAATATCCAGGTATGTATATACGGGATCACCGTAGCAGGTATAATTTTAAAGATAAATTCCCAAAAGGACACTCAAGAGTTCCTTTTGTTTGCGCAGCGGCGTACGATAATAGATTTTCCTAAGGGATTGCTGGTGCACAGTTTCCCCGCTCCCTTTCGCCCCCGCAGGGCTTAGGATCCCTATGTAAATGCATTAAGAATGTCCCAAGGCAAACGAGTACCTGCGAACGGTTGTAAAAGTTGAAGAAACCCGGTAACGCTGGTTTTGTACAAGTCCAACGGTGGTTCGGAACGCACCCCAAGACCCAAGCCGACAATTTTTAAACCTCGCAATGCAACGTCTATGGCTAGGTCTATATGTATAACCGACGGTCTGCAAAATCACTGCGGATAAACCGCGGGTGGTTGAGGTACACGTGCTCTTACATATACCGTACAGTTTAGAATCAGCATTAGCATTCACGTGTACGGTGAAGAATTTATACGTCAAGGAATCCTCGGGAAAAAATACCCCCGAAACTTTTACACCATGTAGCTACATAGCGACACGAATTGTGTAGCGCGGCAGGTAGAACGTGGTTTGATTTTACGATTCGCGAACGCGACGCGCCTACAACACGTACAGCCGTGTATGTTCGGTTGTCTGCCTCAGGCGCATGTGGAAAACTGACGTATCTTGCCAGGCGAAACACGTAGGTACGTCCCGGGAAACTTTTGGCTCTGGTGATCGTAATCGTAAGGATATGGAGTGACTAAAAATCTTAAACTTTGGGGAGAAATACGTCAGCTGTTATTCCATTTGCTGGCATTAGCGCAAATCGGTATTATTTATTCGGTAACCCGAAAAATTTCTTACATATGTATTTGAGTTCGACTATTATATACCTACAAGTGAAAATGCAAAAGTAGGATGATTATTTTTCACCCTAGTAAATTGTACGGGTGTTATTTCGACGGTTCACTCGAATACCTAAAACTTTTTCGTATCTGTTATACTGGCAATAAAATGTAAGCTCTGCATTCAATCGGCTCGTTAATTTGAATCTCGTCAAAAATTGACTGTTCTGTTTTTAGTATCAAGTTTATGAGAGTGCTTGCAAATATAACCCGCGGTAGTCTCACTGTAAACCGAAATTTAAGTGTAAGCCGATCGTTTTCCGAGGACCCTGAAAGGCTCGGCTCGTTAAGCTGGTTAATTATAGATATACACATTTATTAACGACAGGGGTCTGAAACGAGATATAATCATCGCATGCTGCTACAAAACTAAGCATCGAGGCGCCGAATTAAAATGTAATTTGAAAAATAATGTGTCTCTGAAATACAATTAACAGACGCCTGGAAAGCAAGAATTACGTCGGTTATATATGAATGTTTCTTTAATTAGAGATTTTACTGATCGGGCACGTTGAATATTTAACAAAATGATAAGTCGTAAGACTGATTGAAAATTATACAATTTGGTAGTATGAAATGGCGTCATGTTCGTAAATCTTTCTTTCTTCGCTTTTTCGAATAAATTAAATCAACCAGATCATAACTTGATACGTTATAACATAAAAACGATTCATCCCTATCGTTATTCAGAGGAATCAAGTATATCAACCGGACTTCCACGCATGTTTAAAGCAGATTGTTTTTCTTCGTTCCACAGAGAACGTCTGTCTTCGGCCTTGGTCCTTCGAGCGCATCCCAAACAAAATGATTCGAGGCCTGGACAACGCCCTGATCTACACTTCGACGAAGGATGCATGCCTAGCCGCCTGCCTCAACGAACACCGTTTCGCTTGCCGCTCCGTCGAATACAATTACTTCTCTCTCCAGTGTCACCTAAGCGATTCGGACAGGCGAACAACCGGGCAATATGTCCAGTTCGTCGATGCTCAAGGCATTGATTATTTCGAAAACTTGTGCTTGAAAGGTTAGACTTCTGCTCATACAATTAGTCACCGGTTCAAATATCACGCGGCCGTGTTATGATAACGATAACGATCCATTCGACACTTTGAAAAAAATATTGACCTAATTTAAGCTCGGAAAAACCTTTTGCCTTCACCTTTTCTTTTTACTTTTTTTTGCTCACGCCACTCGACAACTTTGCGACCGAAAATCTCAATGACATTAGACGGACAACATCAGAGAGCTGGAAAATTGATTTGATATACTTTGTTTTCATATTTGCAAACGGTTGATTGATTAATTGCCATCGCATTGCAATGCCTAATTTTCTCTCAATAAAAATGAATTCAGTCAACGAGCGCTTTCTAACATCGTTGGTGAAGTCTTGCACACACTGAGTAAGAGAACGGAAAAAATTAATGAACAACCCGGAGGAGAAATCTACTCCGATCTTTTAAATAAAAATAAAATTTCCGACACGTAGGTAAGGAGGCATGCAAGACTCAGAGGATATTCCAGACGCCACGCATCGGTGTCGCCGATGACAAAGTTGCTCAGTATGCCGGACTCCACTACTACACAGACAAAGAGCTCCAGGTTCAGAGTGAATCAGCTTGCAGATTGGCTTGTGAAATAGAAAACGAATTCCTGTGCAGGTCATTCCTCTATCGTGGCCCCCCTCAGGGTGCATCATACAATTGTCAATTGTTCCACCTCGACCATTTCACACTGCCTGATGGACCCTCGACATACTTGAATGCCGAGAGGCCTCTTATCGACAACGGGGAACGGGTTGGATCCTACTTCGAGAACTTCTGCGAAAGTAAGTTTATCCTTCGAAGACGGTATACCTACTCCGGCTGTACTTACGCATCAGCTTAATGGACTGTATCGACGGATATATTCCGCATATACGGTGAAATACGCTCGTCGAATAACAATTCCCTCACCGGATGGAACGATACATGATATAAAACGCAATTATTCGTCACTTATTACCAACACATTGTACCAACTTTACGTTTTATGATTATCAATTAATTATCAAACTGCAGCTGGTGTCCGTCACGTTTGATAATTGACGGAGGAAAATATTATACGTGTAGAATTCAATTTTAAGGACCGGAAGGACGGAATTGTACACAGCTTCGTTTTCTTTCATTTTATTCAATTTGAAATACAGTATAGGTTTTTTTTTTTTATTCACCAAGATCCACAGTCTTCAAAATCAGTTATACCGCACACCGTTGAGTCTGGTGTAATTTTTTATTAGAATTCTAGTCACGGACTTGATTGAGCAATATACCGCTGTAAAGAGAGTAGTCAAATATTCATTCTTGGTACATTATACGAATATCAATTCTCAGAACATTTCGGCCAAGCTCTAAAGTACTCGTTTTTTTCTTTACGTTGACTTAATGTTATACTAATAAGTACAAAAAAAAAATGGACTCTTCCAATTAAATATGAATCTTTGGATATTCCGTACCTCAACTATCGCCAGATAACTACTATATACGGGATTCAGTAGTTATTGAAAACTACAAGGGAAGATGTGAAAGCCAATAACATGTTTTGTGGCTCTTTTTTCATTACATTAATGTCCTCTATTATCACATTTGATATTCGTAAGTTGATATTAATATATTTTTATTTATGTTTACAGAGAGCCTTGGACCTCACGTAGATCCTCTTCCCGTAGTTTTCGACAGCACCGAGGATCCGACCATTAACAATTTAACCCGGACCGACGTTAATTGCGACAAAACTGGAACTTGTTACGACGGTAAGCGAGTTTGAACAATGAATTAACAGTTTTGGTGATAACGCATATTCTACAACATTTTGCGATGAATACCTTTGTTCCATCAATTTGAATTCTCTTTTTTAAATGCTCGTAGTTTCCGTGGACTGCAAGGACACGCGAATCGCTGTTCAAGTTCGTACAAACAAACCTTTCAACGGGCGTATTTACGCATTGGGTCGTTCGGAAACGTGCAATATCGATGTATTGAACAGCGATTTGTTTAGACTTGATTTAACGATGAGCGGGCAGGATTGCAATACTCAGAGTGTGGTAAGCATCAATCACTGTTATTAATCGTCAAATCACAATCGCATCAAGGAAATTTCGTTTTCACAACTCTAGCCAATTAATGACCGCATTGCGGAATTTGGCAGCCCGCCGCCGAGTGAACGAAAACCTATTCGCACGTCGTATTTTTGTAGATTTCGGATAAGGTGATGGGAAAAAAGAAAATTATCAAACTTTGATTACGATAGACTTTCTTACTCGATCGTAATCACGTATACAAAACCATCCCGACTAGCTACTTTGGTCTATTGAATATATAGCGTGACGGTTTTCAGACGGGAATGTACTCGAACACAGTTGTGCTGCAACATCACTCGGTGGTAATGACAAAGGCAGACAAGATCTACAAAGTGAAATGCACCTACGACATGTCATCGAAGAACATAACATTTGGGATGATGCCGATCAGAGACCCGGAAATGATCAGCATAACTAGCGCCCCGGAAGCTCCTCCACCAAGGATTCGTATTTTGGACAGCAGATCCAGGGAAGTTGAAACGGTGCGCATTGGGGACAAGCTTACGTTCAGAATTGAAATTCCAGACGATAGTAAGTAAACCATACTGTAAACAATACTATACCCCCGGTTATTCGCAAAATTAGAGAAATTTTTTCGCCAATTATTGGCAAACAAGTACAGCAGCATACAAGTGCAATTCGCTATCTATTCGGAGTAGGAAAAGCAAACTTATCAAGTGTTGATAGCGGTGTGAAAAATTCTGTCAACCTACTTTGTACTTGTGAAAAAATGATGAGATACAACCCGTCGTAAAGATCTCACTGTATGTAGTTTGTATAGTACAACAGCTCGGATCCCTCGTACGATTCTAAAGCTAAATAAAGTTACTTAACACTGCTAACACTGCGTATATTAAGATTATTTATTTATCGCCGCGTCGCTCGATACATATAATGTCAATAATTTTAAGAAAATATATGCACGAATATAAAATTTAACGAACAAACATTCTCTATTTCAATCAATTTTATACGTAACAGACATTTTAAGGATACAACGAACGATGTTTTCAGCTCCATACGGGATCTTTGCACGTAGCTGCGTTGCCATGGCCAAAGATTCTAAAAGTACCTTCCAAATCATCGATGACGAAGGGTAAGCTCGAACACCATTCAGATAAAATTTACAAAAAATAATCATTCGTAATCGAAACTGCAGGTACTAAACGCTAACGACTTCTTACAGATGTCCAGTGGACCCTTTGATCTTCCCCAGCTTTACTACAGACGGGAATGCGCTGCAGTCCATCTACGAAGCGTTTAGATTTACCGAATCTTACGGCGTGATATTCCAGTGTAACGTTAAATATTGCCTGGGACCTTGCGAGCCGGTAAGCTGATTTTAGGACTGTGCGGATTCCCGAAAATCTCGGGAAAAAAAGTTCGGGACGGGTTTATATCGGGTCGGGCTTTTTTGGGGATCCCGGAATATTTGGGAAACTCGGAGTTTTCGTAAAATCAAAAATAATCGGGAAACCAATAACCTTTGAGACACCCGAGACTTGGGTAACCCAACTTTCCTAATATTTATAATATTGGACATATATTAAATACTAAATATTATTAATAAATATTATATCTAAATAACATCAATATTTTCAGTAAAAAATAAATCAATTTTCATCGTATCATTATCTATAGTCCGATTACAGAAAAGCAGAAGCTTCAGATCTTCTCAAGGATTCTAAACGGTTACAAAATTGTTGCTTAGATTTACGGGAATCCCGAAAATTTCGACAAAACTGATATATTCGTCAAAACGGATGTTTTCGGAAATCCCAAGATTTTCGGGAATTCCCGAATCCAGACCCAACTCTGAAGGTTATTTCCTACTCGACCCGACCCGAAGGATTCTGGTACCCGTACAGCCTTGGCAGATTTCAATTTTGAAATACTCATAAAATTGCACGAGTGACTTGACTATATCCATGTTGAAATTGAAATAACCACAAACAATTACGGGAAACAATATACTATCGATCATGTCACGGATTTTTGTTTCTGTCTTATAGGCTGTCTGCGAATGGGGCCGTGAATCGGTGGAATCATGGGGCAAAAGGCGCAGGAGAAGCGTTGCTAATTCCACCGAAGCGAAGGGCGAAGATATGACTTTGTCTCAGGAAATTCTCGTGTTGGACTTTGGCGATGAAAAGCAATCTGAGTTCTTGCGTAACGATGCCAGCATAGATTTCAACGAAGCAGGTAACAACCCGTGATGTTCATCAATGCGATGCATTTAAGCGTTGGAAAACATTCATTGTCGATACATATATATATATATATAGACGGTGAATTATACAATTAAAGAGTGCGCCAAATTGTACAATATTTCTAACGATGCGTAAAATATTATTGCAGAAAAAACAGTGACCATCATAGAGCCTTGTCCAACGAAAACATCGGTACTTACACTCGGCGTAACCTGTGCTCTGTTGGTTTTGATCTACATAGCAACAATATTCTCTTACTATATGAAGAAGTGGTTGACGCCTCGCAAAATGGTGGCATGAAATCAACGTTGACGCATGTGGCTCACAACGAGCAGATTATGAAGTACGATAGCTCGTGACATATCTTTGAAAAAGGGTCGGCAAGATACTCAAAAGGTAATTCATTTACAGAAACATTAGGATTGATGGTTCTATAAAGATTTAATCCACAATACACTTTCATATCAATAATAATACTAATTATATAATAATATCGTACTTATTTAAGACATATTAGACATTTTGCACTAAGTATCATCTTTTAGCTACTTTTGATTGGGTTGCAAACATTTAGTGGAACCCAATATGTTTCCATCCAATAACGGATAATCTCATATTGTAGTAAGCATCAACAGATATTCGATTCTCAAACAGAGAACAGGAAAAAAAAATCAACACGAGGCAACAATTAAGTTTCTCATACTCATACCTGAGACTCGTACGATTTTTTTCTGAAAATGATCGATTGAATGATTTGTAAACTCATATCAAGACTAGTAATATTTAATGGCTCGCTCCTAATTAATTGTACTTATAATTTTAAGTCTATGAAAGAACAACAGTAATTAGCATAAGGAACGATAGAGTTTGTAAGTTTTCTCAGAAGCATAATAGAACAACGTACATACCGAGTGTACTACTGTAAGTGGCTCGAACATGAATTATATCTTCGTATCTTATACCGTTTCAAACGCGGAAATACATGTAGGGTATTCATCATAATGTCAGGTTTCTTTTTTCATATGAATGTAGTACTGAAAACTGCCTAAACTAATTGTGCTGAATTCGGACTCCCAGTACAGGCAGGTAAACCTTACGCATATACGGCATACTAACTTTTTGGTAAGAATTGTTAAAACTGATTTGAATTAAGCTTGAAATCTGTTTGAATGAACGACATTATTGATACGAATATAAAAAAAATCAATTCTCACCAAAAACATAGTACATTGGGTAAAAATTGTGATTTATTGGTTACGGTGCTCACTGTTTGATGAAAGATATTTTTATACATTATCTGACTGTAAGAATCAATTCTTCGAATTATAAAAAAAAGTGTATATATTATAATTGTTCAATCAATAGACATTTACTTAAACAAAAAGTTTACACGTATTTGTACGGTATTTATACACATGTTTTATTAATTAAACGAGATAAAATTCCATTAATGTAAGACTATAACATTTTTAGATGCAACCTTTATATGATGATAAGGGAACAAGTTTTCATTCAAGTTCATTCGATTCGACATGTTTTCGTAAAAATTTATTCTAAAGGTTATGAAATTTTTAGAATTACCAACGCATTAAAATTTTCACTAATTGTAAGTTTTACAGAAGACCGAAGCAATCACGATATAAATATTGACGGCACGTTACAGAAATCATGTACTAATAATGCTCCACTGTGTCTTTTTTAACAGGCATACGAACTTCTACAAGCTTACGCGCATATTATATCTATTCCTCATACAAATATACGCACGTAAACGGATAAGGTGATCGGATAATATAAACCGCTGTGCACGTGTCGTAATTTGTACTTGCACATTAGAATCACGTGACTGATATTTATAATCATGTTTCTATCTCACTATAATTGTAATGAGTTTTATCTATATGAAACATCTGTGGGTGTAATTCGGACAACGAAACTACCGAGGTGGGTATCAGTTTAATATATGCGATTTCTTATTAACCAGGAAAAAGTCACATTTCAAGAACCGTATAAAGTAATTAACTAACTCTAAATAACAATTAGGTAAAATTTAGATGGAGAAAATGTTTTTCTGCGGACAAGCGCAAAGATATTGGGTAATTTTTAAAGCATTCAAAACTTTTCGAATAACACAGAGAAACACTCGACCAGTTTATTGTTGAGAAGCTGCATCCTCCTACATGGATACTTGTACGCTTGGCATTATATATATATACATATATATATTATGCATATATACTATATACATATATCGTGTCATGTGGCAACTCCTGTACATTCCCACATTCAAACTGATGGAAAATGCTATAAGATTGATACAAGTGATATCGCGTTGACTTCGGGGGAATAAAGGTTTCTCTGTGGTAGAAAGACGTCGCGTAACCTTTTCGTACATTTGATCTGTACTCGGAAGATTCTGCATTACCGCGAACGCGAAGGTAAGTAGTAAATCAAACAAGTTGCGTAGTCGTCAGTCGGTAAGGCGAGTCAATCGGGTGTTTCCTCGGGTGTTTCCGAGTATTGATTATCCGTACGCGGTTACATACGTATTATACGTATAACGAAAACGGGAAATAGTAAAAGTACAGCTCGAGCCTGATGGGCAGATCGTCGTGTATTTTCCGTGCCGAAGCCATGACTCCGGCGTTTGGACATCCGAGATTTTACCGTTTAATCGAAATACCACACTGAGCGGCGGGCAGATATGGCTGCACAGTGTACAGTTTTCAATAGGAAACTAGCAACGCCTATTCATCTATGCGGACGATAAGATAAGGTACACGAACAACATATAGAAATTGTGTGAAGAATGAGCGCATGTTTATCGCACTGTGGTTGCTTTCGTTTCACAACCATACACGTATCCCTACGTCCAGTGCACGCAAAGAGCCGTATAGTAGATACAGTCAAGACGCTGTTGTACATAGAGTCTCGGGTATATTATTTCGGCGCCGAGAAGTCTGGCGCGGTCGCCACAGGCGCGTCTCTGGTTACTCGCCCATTTGGGGCGCCAAGGGACGACCGAGCGGGTGGGCCCCCCCTTCGATCCTCTCCTGCCCTTCCTCCCCCCCCCCTTCCCTTCGCCCGAGCCTAACCTGTCCCCCGCCATCCCCGCGGACCCCGATCAGGCCCTCGAGGGCCCCGGAGGCCACATTCCAGCCGGACGCAAGTTTTCAAACATGGCCGAGCATGAATGTAGGTCCTCGACCGATCCTACGCCGCACCGCGCCGTGTGGCAGGCGATGCCCCCTTCCCCTGACTCCCCTCGTCACCGCAAGGCTCCGTTCCGTCGGCCGGGTCGTCCGAGCTGGCGACACCCTGTCTGGCAAGACCAGCGACGGACAAAGAAGGGGAACTCCGACGTTGCCACGTCCGCCGCCGCGCCGAACGCGTCGCCCAAGGACGAATCGGGATATGAGTTTTTGTCGGCGTTAACGCGGGCCGATTAGACATCGACCACGCGCCGAGATAAACGCGTACGCCGGATGCGTTATCGCGGGCCGGTATTTAACCGACGCGAAGATAGTCGCGATCGGAAAATCGCGACGGCTTGCGCCACGCTAGAGTTTCGCGTCGCCTACGTGCCGAGATCTGGCAACGTCCGAGAGCTAAACTTGTTAACTGCCGGCTCAGTCCACAAAAACAAGATGATCTCATTCTATACCGCATATGAGAAACTCTACTGTGCGTCGGCTCGCGTCTTCTCTTGCTCGCTCGCTGTATTCCGCCTCGGAGTTCGATCCTCTCTCTTTCACGCATCTCCCTCTCGCCCATCTACGCGTATGTACATTTTGCGCTCCCCATGCTCTCTCTCTCTCTCTCACTCTAAATCTATCCCTCTCGTACTCGCTTTCCGTTCGGAGTTTCATTCGAACGATTAGACGTGCAAACGACAACGGGAGCGTTGACGCCCCGACGAACGCGAATCTTGAATGAGGGGGGGGGGGTTTGCGGAAGGTATTGTTATCTGGGTGAGGAAAGCACGGGTCAAAAGTCAAGTAAGCGTCGTCGGGTGGCAGGAGGATCGGATACGTCGCAACGAAATCGAGGGACGGCGAGAGTCTCTCTCGCGCTCTCGGCGCACAGACCGAGGCAGACAACATGGCGCCGCGGGCAGTGTTTCCCGCGCGTCATTAACGGAAGTGAGGCCACAAAATGGCGGAGTTTTACGGCGCTGAGGTGTGAAAGGGGGGCGCCTACGAGGGTTCTTGTGCCGGTCGGTCGGAATGACTGGTAGTGGCGGCCGTGTCGAGGCCTGTAGAGGAGGGCGGCCGAGGGGGACGGCGGAGGGGGACACACGGCTCGGTCGAAGAGCGGGGCGAGGAGAGGGCCGACAGGCACAGAGGGGATCGGAGAGCCCGAGCGGTGCTGCGGAGCGCTGGCGATGGTGGTGGGGATGAAAATTAGTTACGGCATCTCCAAAGACCCAAAAGGAACTCCGCGCGCTTGCCGCTCCGTGCAATGTTACGTGGTGGTTAAGGATTGCCAGTGCTTATCCGTTCTGTGTAAAGTGTCTCGTGAGGAGTAGTCTCGGATAAGTGATTCGTTAATTATGGCGCATGGCGTCGCCGACGGCCTGACCGCGACCGACGAAGAGAACTGTGTTAAAATGGTGACGAAACATCAGCAGACCAACAGCAACAGCAACAGCAGCAGTAGCAGCAGCAGCAGCAGCGGCAGCGGCGGCATTCGAAAAACCGTGGGTGTGATGGGGAGCAGACGGATTTTCGCACCCGCGTTCAAGCTTAAGGTCCTAGATTCGTACAGGAACGACATCGACTGCCGTGGCAATCAGCGGGCGACGGCCAGGAAGTACGGGATTCATCGCAGGCAGATACAAAAGTGGTTGCAGTGCGAGGACAGCCTGCGATCCAGCTGTGTCGATTCGGCCCTGCCGGGACGTACTTCATCTCACGGTCACTCCTTGGGGAATTCCACGATTTCCGGGGCCCCGGGATCCGAGGGCCCTCGAGAGGCGGCGGCCACGGCTCCAGCGCCGGCCTTGAACCTAAGTCGCGCCAGACTGCATGGCGACGAAGAGTTGTCTCTTCCACCGGCGCAACAAGGGCCCCCCCTTAGGCAGCACTGCCCCGCTTCGCCCCGTTACCCCAGTCCGCGTACCGTGGCTGCGCTAAATGGGAATAATAATAACAATGATAGCAACATTAACAACAACAACGACCACGATAACAATGACAACGACAACAACGGTAACGCTACGTTATCGCCCGTGAGCAACAACAACGCCCTGCAACAGCACTTGCTAGCTACCACCCGTCCGGAGTTTCTCGACGCTGGTCGTTCCGAAACATCCGCGAGCCACGCAACCTACGTCTCGCCGTCCCGATCGGACGAACGGAGCGGCTACTACATGGCGAACAGCAGCTACAAGTTCGACTCCGTAGTTTCGTACGACGAGGGATCGCCCGACGTCAATACCTACCAACAGGCATCATCGTCGAGGTATAACCGCTCCCCGGTTCACAGGTATAACCCGCATAATATTTGCCACGAGAATTTCCCAGCCATCTCGGCTACGGAGCGCGATATCGGGAGTCAAATATCGCCTGCAGTAACGATTAAGAACGAGCCAGCCAGCCTAGACGCGGCGGCGACGGTGGCAGCCGACGCGGCGCCAGGGCCGTGCGATCCGCGGGACCAGCCGACCGGGCGCCCGAGTTCCCGCTCGGCCCTGTCGCCCTTGCCTCCCCGCGGCTTGTCACCGCCGCATCACGCCACCACCGCAGCCGTTCACTCGGAGGTATCACGCACGAGTCCCCTACGGACACAGGCAACCCGGGATGACGGAGGAGCCGGCGGCGCAGCCGAGGCGAACGAGAATTCCGGGAACGCAAACAAGGACGGGAACAGCGTTGCGTCGCTACGCCAAGCAATCGCGCGTCCGCAGGCCTATCCAGAACCGCACCGGCAGCATCAGCAGCCTCGCACGCACACGCTCGCACAGATTCATCGTCAACAGCCGCAGCCTCAGCACCAGCACCAGCATCATCATCGTCATCGTCATGTATCGCAAACGCATTCGCACCCGCCGGGGGACGGCGAATACGTCGATCTCGTCCAGCCACCTGCGTTGCCCTCTTCGGCCCCGATACAATGCCTGTCGTCTGTCAGGAGCAGCCCCCCTTTGGAAGGGGTGTTTCGCTCGGGTCCCTCGAGCCCCGCGCAAAGCCTACCGAGTCCGCATAGTTCTCGGGGCCCCTTGAGCTCGGGGCACTCGACCACGAGCTCCGACAGCGAGACGGACGCCCTAGACTACTCGACGGCAACGACGCTGGCCCCCTCCAACGACCTTGCCCGACGACGTTCCTTCTCGCTGCGATTCAAGCTCGACGTTCTCGACGCCTTCCACCGCGACGCCGGTGTCGCTGGAAACCAACGCGCCACTGCCCGTAAATTTGGTATCAATAGGCGTCAGGTACAAAAATGGCTCTCCCAGGAGACCGAACTCAGGGGTGAGATCGCTTTGCGCGGCGGTATATCCAGGCAGAGACTCAGTCCTCTTTCCTCCGCCGACTCGCCGATCGATCTTCGGACCAATACCGCACCCGCCGATCTCAACGACGTCCCACGATTATCGCCGCTGGAACAGACCTCAGTTGATCCCTACTGCTGCTACAGTCCGGACCCGGTTTCTCCCCGTCCAAGGCAGCCCTCGCACTTTGTCTCCGCCGAAACATCGGAAATATTGTTGAGCTCAACCTCGGGGCCGCGACGATGCACGCTTTCCTGTTGCGCCGACAACGTTGCCTCCTACTCCCAGGAATCTCTAAGGATCTCCGAAAGCACCGTTTGCAGCTACAACAGAATTCAATCCTGCTACGCCGTGTCGACTCACGATTCGTCGGAAATGTCGCTGGTTTCGAAGCAAGGATGTTCCGCTTCGTGCTACGATTCAGAAAACATGGAGCATATCGTATCGTCGCCGGGATCCTCTTCGCCGCTGAAAAGATCCTGCACCTTGTCCTGCTGCGGCTACGCTACTTCACCGAAAAGATTGCGCCCGCATACCGAGGATGAAAACGCGGCGCCCCAAGACGCGCCCCTCTGTCTCGTCAAACGTAAAGGTATACCAGACCTCGCCTCCCAAGTCGAACCTGTTACCAGCACCGTCCCAACCCCTCCGGCGCCCCCGGCAGTCCCGTCCGCTCCACCCTCCGTAACCGCGACGAAGCGTGACGCCATCCTCTTCAAACCCTACCTGGACAATCCCATCGCAAAACCCATCGAAGATCAAGTTTTGTTCAACGGTTTTACGCATCAGTACAATAACAATAACAATTGCCAGAGCGTTTGCAATTTGAATAGTAACAACGGGGCCGGAAACAGGAACGGCGAAGGTTACGCCCTAGAGTTGAGCCTTAGAGTACCGATCTCGTGGGGAACCCCCGCGCAAGGCCTTTACTCCGACGTATCGCAGGTGGGCAGCGCCTTTGTGCGATATCCTACGGCGCCGCATTACACGTAACTACTCACGCGCAGCTTTTAGCCTTTGGAGGGCCGGCGCTATTCCCTTGACGTTCGGTATTTTTCAGAGATATAATTTAGGTATATAAATAGTCGAAACGTTCGGTGGAATTTCCGAGTTATTCGCTGACTCCTAAAAGAGCCAGGCCGGCGACCCTCTGAAGGTTTAATCTGCGATGAGCAACGATCAGTCGTGACCGATTTCTATCCAAACCGAAACGAAACGCGGTTGGTGGCTGTTCGGGACGATTAGAAATGCTAAACGACGTCGTTCGGTTGGCCGCAGGTGGCACGAAAGTACACGCGTGGTCCGCATTTCGTATGGGTATCGTATGCGACGGTATGTGTATGAGCAGGCGAAACTACGACCGCCTCTAATAACATGTTTTAATGAGAAGACGTGAGTTCTATCACGTATGAAACCACCGTCCTGTCGCTCGAACTCGACAACGTCACCAATCTTGGGAATTGATAAGATCGGTAACGAAGATTAAACTCTTATACGATTAGTGGATCAAACCGAGATTACAATATGTGCGAAAGGCGGGAGAAAATGTTAGCATTACCTTAGCGCCGTCGTGGTTCTCGTTAACAACGCTACTCTATCTCGCCCTGCACTTCGAAGAGCGACTTACGATTGCTTCTTTATCTCAGATCAGCCAAGTACATCAGCTAGGCCGTTTAAAGGTCGCCAAAGGCCGATATACGTCGCACAATCTATAATTACTAAATTATGTCAGATAGATATTTCTAAGCCGTTCGACAGATACGTGACCGCGAGGCGAGTTTCCGAACTGCTGCATCATACAACGCGATCTATAAAAACCCAAAGAAATTGCGACTCAAAGCTCAACTTCTGTGAATTAATTTTATTCCAACTCTGGTATATATATAGGTATATAAACATCTGTTTAACACTATACCTTTATAAGCGT
This sequence comes from Neodiprion pinetum, assembly GCF_021155775.2. Classification (NCBI taxonomy): domain Eukaryota; kingdom Metazoa; phylum Arthropoda; class Insecta; order Hymenoptera; family Diprionidae; genus Neodiprion; species Neodiprion pinetum. The sequence goes on from NC_060234.1 coordinate 33,712,185, forward strand.
CGCCAAATTAGGACGAATTCAATTGCTCAAAGAACCGCTTCCACGTAAAATTTATCTAATGGTTAATGTGTATTTTTTTAAACGCAATTCTGTACATATAATGTAAATACGTAAAAGCATGTTGAATTATTTTATTATTATTATTAATATCACAATTATTCATTATATTGCTATTATTGATACTATTATTGCTATTAATAGTTTAGTTACAAAATACACCAATTTATTGAACATTTCACAATTATTATTAGAGATGTGACGAATAGTGATTTGGCCGAATACCGAATAGCCAACTTTCGGCGTAAGATGTGTGCATATCGCGCGTGACAGGTCACGAGTCTTACAAGTGGTGGTCAGCAAACGCAAAACAGTATCCAAGCCTGACAAAATTCGCTAAGATTTATATATCTATCGTCTCCTGGCAGTAGTGTTTATAGTGAGAGGCTATTTTCAGAAGCTGGTATTGTTTACGACGACAAGCGCAATCGTTTCCTACCAACCAATGCTGAAAAAATGGTTTTCATTCATCGCAACCTACCACTGATAGATTTTTAGTATTGAAGCAATAATTTGTTATAAAAAAAGATACATTTTTTTAGTAATATGTGCGTTTTTCTCATAATTTGGTATTCAGTATTCGGCCGAGTACCGAATATTAAAAAAAAAAGTGGCTGAATAGGGCAAATACCGAATAGTAGCCGAATATTCGTGGCATCTCTAATTATTATACACATAGTGCCTGTTTGAAAATAACTTTAGTACTGGTACACAGCCTAGAAAACAAAACAATTGAAATACCAGTACACGAAATATCACGATGGTCCAATGTAAGTTATATAATATGTCGATTATAGGGTGTATTTATATGAATATATACACATAAACACACACGTGTATATATATATATTCAATACCTGTGCCTTAGAAACTGTCGTATCGTTAGATTTAAACTTTACGAATTTAGTAAGAGTGCATAAATTATTGACGTATCGTGTTCATAATAAAATTTTTAATCCATGTCGACTAATCAAGTGTGCATCATGCCTTATGTAATACAGGGAAAATCATAATAACAGAGGCCTTTATAGAAATTTTTAAATTAAAAACTTGAAACACTCTTGATAAGAAAGCTATTATATTGTATAAGAAAAGAAAGGGAAGAGAAATCATGTAAATTTAAGCCATAATAGTTGAATAACGCCATAATCCTTACTCAATAAAAAAAAAATAGTATTGTTGAATGACTGACAAAAGAAAATAATAATGTAAATCTTAATTATGTATATGTGATGAATGATCAGTATCTATATTACCGGTTGTACAGCCTCCAGAGTCTAATACTAGAGCAATATATATATATATATATATATATATATATACTAAGCGATTGAGTAATAAAAAGATCTAGATTTATATTTATCAAAATTATATTTTAATACAGGAGTTCAATTGTTATAGCAAGAATGTAGAGCGCGTGCCTCTGAAATTTTTCACTGACAAAAATCTTTGTGCCTAATTTTTGCAAAAACAAAACGGAATACGGAAAATAGAACAAAAGAAAAGCGAAGCAAAAAAGGCCGCAACAATTCTATAAACTTTGCCGAAGGCAGCTCAAGGTGTGATATCGAACAGTAATTTAATTGACTAATTAGTTAAACGATAATGATACATGTATTCTAAATTTTTGCAGTTGAGAGTTTCAGGCGCCTACTGATATTCTATTAAACATAAATACAAATAATATTCTATATTTACTATTGAACAATTCACGTTCACACGAGTGTATATTGTCCGCATATCAATACATAAAATATCATTTTTATAACGTGATTCATCGGCAAGCAATTAATTTTTTGTACATTCGAAAAATATCTATTGTATAATTAATAGTGTATTATATAAAAAAATTTACTGATCCTGGAAGCAAATATAAGAGATTATTTTTAAACAAATGTATAATTGATTAATTTACATTCCGCTGTTTAATCATTACAGTTTTCCTTCTTCGTTCTGGGCACGGCTACTAAAGTCCAGCTAATGGCCTACCACAAAAAATCTGGTGTAGAGGTACAAGATGCTGGTTCAATTAAGCCGAATTAACAAAGTTCATGTTTACCAGTGAAACACCAGCATTACCGCGTCCGCAACGTCACGCCTCACACAGGAAGTACTAAAATATTTTTGTGCGTAATCCCTTCTAACTCGTGTGTCACAAGTCAAAAAATAGAATCTCGCGTTTTTAGTGACAATTTTTCGTAGGTCATTGTTCCCTGATATCGCACGGGCACACCACGACGAAGACTGACTTCATTGTCAGCTAAATAAACGTATAATAAGTTACCATAAATTACATGGGTGAATCTATAATAACAATATATATTCGTAGGTTTGACTACGCTAGTTTTATGCCTAGGTGTTGAGAGTGCTCCCTGTACTCATTGATGACGCAATGTAATAACTCGCGTATCGCCATCGGTGTATCATTGTCAACTATCAGCTTAACAAGAAATTCTTGTCAGATGACGCTGTTTTCGATTAGAGGAAATCAGATAAATTCTCGTTGCCTTTTCTGGATATAGAAAAACAAAAGTGAACCGGTTATTCGTTTGTCAGGCTTACAGAAAAATATTCCATTAGACGCGGGTGCGCGGTTGGGAATCCATCACATTTTCCACTGATTGTGAAATAATATAATCGAGACGGCAATATCATTGTAGGTATACCACTTCGAGCATATACCTATGTACACCTATGCATACATACTCGTTACAGTATATGTCGAATGTAACGGACTAGTTAATGATTGCCGCTCTCTCTAACGAGTACGAATATTGAAGCAAATTATTCTTAACAGTATTTCTGGAAATGAAATACAGTACGATGGTTAAAAAAGCATCAACCATCGCTGCAAGCCCTGATCGGGAACAGAATAACCCGCAGAATACCAGAGCTTTTCGATTACACAGGAAATGAGGTAGATGATATTGTGTCCGGATTTTGCTAACAAACCTTCGGTGACACACAATAAATTTAGTCAAGAACCCGCGGAGTGAACCGAACTTGAACGCAATATGAAATTATAATTCAGTTATCGCGCCCGCATTGTTAAATTATCCTTGGGAACTGACCACAGCTAACAATGGGAAGCCGACTATGGTTATAATTATTTTCCTTGATGTCATACGCGAATCTCACGGTACCGCGGAGACAGTAAACGGCATAGATATTAATCACAAGGCTGCAGATATCGTGAGTCATTTCGCGATGCTTCGGCCTCGTCGACTCGTCGTCGGTCGTTATCGCATATTCGCATCGTCGTTTTTGCACGCGCGTTTGATTGCGTCAATTCTCAGTAAAGTTGACCGGCTGCTAACTAATTGTGAGATTATTTTTATTTCTTTTCATTACAAATCCCGGCAGATAAAAATTCCTGATACGAATACCGCTTCCAATTGCGGCAGAGCGGCTGCTGATACCGCGCCAGGAGGATTTGCAACGTGTTGTGAAAAGACGTCAACCTGCCACTGCCGTGGACTGGTACGATGATTTGAAAAATCAACAAGGACGGTAGAACATTTTCACCAAAAAGCACCTCGGGTGCAAAAACCTTGCGCCTAATACGTTATATTGAAATCTACCAAAAAAAGTTTACTTGGCAACTTAAAAACCACCAAAATGACGGTCTATACTGAAATGAGTACCAGTAATGATACCCTTATCTGCAAAAAATACTGTAATCGATATCTTTATTACTAAGTGCAACGTAACTTCTTTGCAAAAATAAGAAATCGACACGAAAAACCAACAATTAGGGACTAATAAAAAATTCGGAACACCTACTTGGTGAGCTACTACTTTGTATAAAATGAAGAATGTCGAAAAATGCTGATGAATTGTTTCCAAAATTAAGTCGTGTACCACACCACCGTGTTATCATAACTGGACCGTAGTATCGCTTTATTTTCGTCTCCATGTAAGTTTCGTATGGGTCGAGTGACTTTCTACATCATTTTTATACTCATACTGCAATTCTCTTATTCCATCGACCAAATATAGCTAGATTGACACGCGCTCTTGTTTCTGTCTCCATATAACTTTGGCATAGAGCGGTACCTTTCTATGTTATCTTTATGCTCGTACAACTTTCAAGCGAAAGTGGTCTGAAGACGACGGAGACGAAAATTCTTCGGAGTATATCTCAGCTCTCCGTTCACTGATTTCATTGAAATAGATCCATTGATTAGATACCCACGTTCTAAAATTCTCCAATTTCGCCATTAATCGTCAAAGGGGAGAAATATGTGATAATATTTTCGCCGTATTGGCCGTAGGCTTCTCTTCACGCTAAAGAGACTACGTCGGCTTGTGCGTGAATTTTTTTTTTCAACGTACTCACAACCAGTGCGTGACTCTACTGAGTCTCTTGATGCATCGGCTCGCGAGTAAATAAAAATTTTATCATTTTTAAATATACTTGGCGCGAGCCTACCGAGGGTCTTGATACACAAGACACTCTTATTCGGTCTTTTTCGTAATATATCTGCAGCATTCACGCATTGTTCTCTGAGATTGATACGTGTCTGCGTATTGGAAAACGCACGTGTCCAGTATATTCTACATATATTGTCCAATTTCACAGGTACGTTGAGATGTGTGATTGCGAATTACTCTACGGAATAGCAATGCTTTCGGGACGTTTCTCATCACTAATCGCGATCCGTGACGGTAGCTCTGCCGCATATTTGGACGCCTAATTGTCCCGTTTTCGCACGGGCGTAATATGTTTGCTAGCACGCAACGAGTAGGCACATGATGATGATGATGATGATAGAAACGGGGCAAGGTATGCAATGTGTATAAACCACGCGCATAGTTATTCTGTTACGCAAAGGTATAAGCGCAGTTGGGGACTTGCGCAAGTTCTCTCAAGTCAAGACGAAGTCAATACGTCAGACTTGCCGTCCGACGTGCAATGAGCAGGCTGTTATTATAAGCTGTGATTGCTCTTATTGTTTATTTACGATTAAATACCAGAGAAGAAGCCCTACATAAATTCACAGCCTCAAAGCTCGACAGTGGTTTTATTCAGTGATAAACTCTCAAAATTAATTATTGGGGTAACAATTGCAAACCGATCTAATTATAGTATATTAACATATGCTAATCAAAAATTATATCATCTACTTTGAAAGTTGGCGTGCCAAAATCAAAACTCTGTGAAAATTTCATAGCATAAAAATATATTGAGGTTATACATTCACGTGTTCACTGATGAATTAGCGCAGCGTTTTTCTTATTTAATCAATTCCTTAATCAATTTAGGAAATGAACTGCGATAGTGATTTACTTCAAATACCGCGATGAGATATCGTTACTTTATTATGCGTCATATTAACACAGAACCTTACGATTTCTCCGATAAATATTCTGAAATAATATTCGTTAATAAATTTTGAAGAGAAAATTACAAACCTTTTAAGGCTTCCCTACGAAGGCCTTAACGGTTTTCTCGATTCACAGGAATTTGACGTGGGAAAAGGCGTACCGTTCCACGCTCGTTATTCAAATGGGAAAGCGTGTATAACCCGATTGAGTTACCTTATACTCACATATGTGTGCTAGTACTAGCCAGAATGCTACATATATTAAAATTTTGTATGCTGTTATAGGTATTTTTGGCCAATCAATGCAGGAACACCAACCAGCCGTCCAAGATTTACAACGATTTCTTCTCTTATAGGTTTACTCCGTATTTACCTATATATAATACCACAATATATATTATATCTATATGCACGACTGGCAGGCACGACTACTTCACGATGCACATTCGGGACCCAGGCACGTAGGATATATGTATATGTGTGCTTGTGCACATTTGCACCGAATGCGAATGTTAAATGCACTCCCGGCTTGGTGCAGTCTACGTCAAACTAGAAAAAGATGGAAATAAAATAATAAAAGACATATGTAATAAAATAAAAAAAATAAAAAAAAACAAAAGAGATTTACGGAGCGTAGTAGCGGGCATTGTGTTCCTTATCGAGAATGGTTGCAAGCGAAAGCAATTGCAGACCAGATGGTTGCAGCCACAGAGCGTACGCGGAGTTACTGTAGCGGCAGCCTGCAGCAGCCATTGGCCTCAACGGCAACACCAGCAGCGCTAAACAGAGCGCAATTGTTGTTGCTAGAAGAGTTGAGACCCGTTACCAAAGGCCACGATTATACCGCATACCTGTGCATAATTGCACTGTGCGGTCACACTGTTATCAAATTAACCGCAGATTTGGATCCGAGATTAAACCTAACGCATTTTCAATACGCACCTGTCTCGGCTTGCATGTTTGCAGACGCATGCTTATGCAGTTTATTATGCTTTACCGTAGAAATATTCGCGAAAAATCCTGTACTATGTCAAATTTTGAGGTAAGTTTTTTGCCCAAACTTTGTAGGTTTTGCCTCTGTCTTGTGCAATAACTACTTGTGGCATATGCGAAAAACCTATATCTGCGGTAAAAATCTAGTCAGCTGCATGAATGTAGCTTTTCAACGAATACGAATATTGCATATATTTTCACTTCATATTTCCAAGTTCGCCTTTCAGCCCGTTGCTAATTGTGAATATTTAGGCACTACGTAAACTGGAAGTGCGGTAACACCAAATCAACGTATTTTTACGCAATCGTCTACCTTAACAAAGGGTTCGTTTATTAGCCGTTATTGCTACCGTATGATATTACAGTCTATTAAGATGTCAACTGATATACACCAGCCTGTAAAAATCTTCAACAAGAATTGGCCCGACATTATACACGTGCGGGTAATTAGACACGAGATTAATGCGACAACCGAGCAGACTAATGCTCTCCGTTATGCACATGGACCACCCTTCGCGATCCATTGATCGCTATTAATTTAACATGCTTTCACGACTCGATAACGCATATCCCGCTCCTGAACAGAATTAGGAATAAAAACGTTGCAGCAATTGATTTACGAGGAAAACCGACGAGTTTTTTTCCCCTAAAATCAGGTACACGTAACGTGCCGCCGTATAACGATACATAACGCGTATGTGCAATGCAGATAGAAATACGCAGGCACGTAGGTGTAATTATAATAGTTAACAGCGTTGCCTCTTCTGCGGATGTGGAAAAGCAAAGGGGGAATATACTAGATTTGGCCCGGGGCCAATTTTCAGCGTATAGACACGCAGCGGCGGCATCGAGCCACGGCTTCTCTGCGGCGGTAGATGACCACCGATTTTTCTTTTATTTCCTCCTTGACTTTTTGCTCCTTCGCTCTTCCCCGCAGAGTCTACAATTCTCTTTGTGTAATGCACTCGCTTACAGTAGCCGTATTATTTTCGAACAGCCGCGCTGTCTCGAGAGCTTTCAGTGGGCGACAAGTTCGGAGTAACGAAGAGCGTACGTAAGAACAAGGGAACGAACTCGGTTGGAGATTAGCTGGAAGGCGACGAAGAGCGCTGTGCGTTACGAGAATACACATACCTGTAACCCACATGTTAGCCTGCGTACAATACGGAGGCGAAATGGATTCGATCATAGTGACACGTGGCGGAGCGTCTTTGTTAGATTGCATATTTTTCGACTCTGTTAAGCGTACGTACAACGGAGAGTCCGAAATGCATTTCTCATAACGGAGTATAATCCAGCTGCAGTAACTAGTTTAATACTTAATGCTGCTCCTTAGCTCTGTTCTTAATTGCAGTCGAGGTAGAATGTTGTTTCTACGCGTTGCAAAAGCGTTAGAAATGTATTTTTGTCTCGATTCACGCTACGCCACTTCGTTCCGACACCGTGTTATTATAGACAGAGGCGGCAAAATATATTCTTACGTCATTATTATACCCTAGTCGCTGCGAAAAAAGAAAATGTGTAATATAAAAAGTCATCTTAACGTAGCTCTCGCAGCAATTGCGCCTGAATGAAAAGACCTTTCAGATTTTTATTCCAACGTCACATCGTGCGCCACGACCACAGGTTGGCGCCATCGGTTGGCGCAGCCTCAATATTATCGACCAATGCTCTGTCGGTAAGCCAGAATGGCTACAATACGAAAAGAGGTTGGACAGGAGTTTACGAAAATTCCGGATTGATTCTTAAACATATTTTCGAATGCAGTGAAAACGCATTTTGATTTTTATCTTTTTTCCCAAAATTCCTCACAGATGATGGCATACAATTTGTTACAGCGGCATCGAAGTTGAAACTGGACTTCAGGATGGTGAAAATATACGTAGTAAAATTTCGTTATCACAGTTGGCCGATTGTAAATTAATAGATGACTGCAAGATACGAATGTCCGGATCACATAAAAGGACCCCAAGACATTCACAAACGCTATCAGGACACAGCTCTGGTTATTTTTGAGGTATTGACATTTTTTTACCGTATACCAATTATAGAATATATTGCCATTAGCACAAGGGAATGAAAATTGATCGTAATAAAACGTTGATGATTTCAGGAACATCAAAACCGACCATGCTTGCAAAATTACCTGAGCTTTGGTCCGAGTCGCAAAACAATGGAATATAGCAATAATGGTAACGACACAGTAATTGTTAAAAATGTTGCGAGATCAACGCCGAACACGACAAACGCTGGAGAGATATCAATGAAGCCAAATGCAGCTTGCTCAATAATTTGATAACGATACACACGTACAGTAATAAGTATTAATGCGGTTTACTAACGAATTTGTGGTCAGTTCGAATGCGATGCTTGAAGAGAAGTGGGAACTGAAGTAAGAAGTAAAATTGAAAGAATCAAGAAAACGGCTTCAAATGACGTGAATGCGTAAGAGCAGTTGAGCGATGTAGTGTTATGTCTTTGATACAAGTAAAAAATATAGCGGCAAACTCATAGTAATTATTTTATTCATCACTTATAAGAAATCCAGCACATATATACATAGAAATGATTAAATATATTACTTATGCAATAGTATAATATTCGAATTTCATTCAAAATTTCGTCTATATTACTTCGGGTAAACCGAAATTCATTGTGAAACAAACATACCCAATTGATTACTTGACTTTGAACCCCAATATAGTGTCAAGTGAATATGAAGCACCATAAATTTCGATGTTTATTCGCACGGAATTCAATAATTTCACTTGTTTTCAAAAAGTTTTTCATTATCACTGGATTTAACCATTGCGAATTGAATATAAATCAGAAGAATCGTTCATAAAACAATCATGAAATAAGATATCCATACGAGTATATCATTGGCTAAGGCTCGTTACTGTAATGAGGAATCTAAAGTTCATACGTAAAAAGTTATAAGAATTAAACCTGAGAGTTGATCTTAATCTTGCATTTTCAATACATAGTTGTACACAGGTAGCCAGTACGACAGCGAGTTAAATGAACAAGTACCTGCCTGATACGCGACAATTTACCAAGTCCTTATCGCACGTTAAATCATGAACAATACGTTGGTGTGCAAACTCCGTCAATAATGGCATTGTATCGAGATGCTGCATTCGGACTATTTTTCATCGAAAATAGTGCGACAAAGAAGAACAGATACAAGTCACGTATACTTTCGTCAGTATCTACTTCGAGGTTACTTCTGGTGACCAGTTTATTAGACATAAATGCAAAAAGTTATCTGGATAGCTGAGATGCTCTGATAGCCATTGAAGCGGTGTTTCTGGTAGAGGGGTAATTCCATGTGTTCTCACAACCACTGTTTAAAAAAAAGAAGTTTTGTGAGTCTTACACCTTATACCTTAGATACTAGACAAATAATACATATACACAGCTGGGAGTAACATAAACTATCTTCTCATCAATTTGATTTCACTACCAATTTAATAAATACCACTGCTTCAGAATGAGTGACAATAACTAATTTACGAGTTTGCAACGAAAAAAAGTAATTGCAAACCTTTTTCTTGGTCAGGAAAGACTTCCGACAACAAATGGCCTAATTTTTTTCTCTGCCCCTCTTCGTTAACAGGTTTCACCAATTTTTGAATGTACTTTTCTTCACTGAGGTAACATCTAAAGGGTATATATTTGAAACCATCGTCATTGCTAGATTCCATAAGACGCCTGTTGATGGCCCAAAATTGGTCAAATTTATCATTCAATAACCCAAGCCACAATTGATTATGATCTTTCTTTTGCATACTAGATACGACTTGTCCTCTGTGTTTCAGTACATCAGATTCTTTGATACAGGCCAGGAAATACGATTCCACTACTTCCCTAGAATCAAATGCATATGGTTTAAATATAATTTCCACTTTGCAGTAACGTCAACTTTGCACTACACTCAATAATTTAATTGGGTAGAACAATGTTGATGGTTTAATTTATTTTATTTCATGTATGATCATAATGGTACATGTACCCTTTAAAGTTATTCCATCTTGTCTGTAACTAAAATTAGCAACACAGAAGCAATTCATACTTATTCTGACAGTGCATAATGGCATTTTCTGGAAATTTGTCAAAATGGACAGTGATATTCCAAGGCAGTTGAATATCTATGGCATGCAGGTCAAGTAATACGCCGATTGGTAGGTGCCATTTCAATGGCGCTCCATTGAATTCTAACCACATTTCATTATCCTGTTTATCCTTCTGTATGTGGCGCGTGAAATGTTTGCGAACCTAAAATGCACAAAACTTCTAGAGCTGAAATAAAAAGTAGGTGTATTCTGTGTATATTGTTTGACTTATCAATAGTCTATACATTTTACACAGATAATGATGCAGATAATAGCTGCGTGATTTTCTCAACATCAATTCGTTAAGAGTTATTTATTGATGAATGAACACCTACCCTGAGACGTATAGATTGTTCGAAAATATTCTATTAACTTCAAGTTACTGGAGATAATTGTACTTAATGATATTGTGTAATGTGCAGATTCATTTTACTCACCTTGTCAACGCAGAGAGGAAAATAACTTAACCTAGGGACCATCAAATAATAAGGAGCTGGAGCCTGAAGTTCACAGACTTCTTCTGAATCAAGTTGAAAGCAGACTGGAACCTTGCCTTCCCATATCTCCCGTAAAACTTCTCTGTCGTTAGCCATGGTGACGACTAATTGACAAACCTAAAGAACAATTTGTCGACCTTTGATGCTTACTTTCTAGCTTACACTGACGGGTAATCACTTATTGAATAGGTTATGCCCTCCATCACTTTATCTTAACGCCGTGACACAAGTGCAAACTGAGTGACTGACTAGCGAGGCATAAATTGGGTGGCGAATGTAGAGGAAAAAATATACGTTCCAGGAATGACTATCGCCGTTTTATCACATGACAATTCGACTTTCATCTCCAATTTCAACTCGGGATTTGTGAAGTTACCCAGGTATAAGTTGTGACCGAGTTGCTCGAGGTGTAACCACGACATACACGAGAGCTTAGCAGTTAGGTGGATACTAATGTACACTGTTTTACCTTGGAATACGTTCTGACTCTGCCGGGGTTCTTGCTGAAAAACAAAATTACCGGTAGGTGGCATCTTCGGCTCAATGTAAAGCTTACTAAGGTATATAATATTCTGTTATATTTTATTACCTTAATACTCACGTTGATTGAGGAATATAAAAACAGTTGCCCTAATGGGCTTTGGTGTGGCAACTGAAAATCGTTGTGCGCTTGCGCTCCCTAAGATGTTCCAATAGTAGAGTTGAAAACTTATTGCAGGACATCAGAGAGTTACCGATTTCGACATGATGTTGGCTGCATTCACCTTCCGAGTAACACTATCTTCGCAATGGTAAGTCCAAGCCAGTACTTAGCCTGTGTGTACTTACGGACTTGTCGGCGATAGAAGAAATCAATAATGAGAAAAAATTTCTTCCGAAATTCGTAGCAATACAGTGATTTAATTAAAGTATAGGTACCCGAGAGAAGAATTTATACATAGATCATAAATGATAATAGATCAAATGTGATAATGATGCAGAGACCGAAAAGTATACATATATATGCGGTCCATGAACGATATTAATACATATGATCCATTTACGATTAATACGTGATGAATACTACAAATTTTATAATTTTCCGAGAGACGAAATAGATTATCAACAATAATCGGCTATAATATGAAAATCGAAGAATTATTCATTTCGAAATCGGATTCTATTCGACACGCGCTTGATGTATTCCATAACATTAGTATTCATAATTATTCCAACAACTTTTCATTTGCCCTCTCGAACTTGAATTTTCGTAGGCATAGAATCGGAACGCTGTTTTAGCTAGTCGAAATTGAAGTATCTACGTTGAGTAGAGAAGCAGAATTGTTTTTCGAAACGTGTTCGTATGGAAAAACATTCAGAGTAACTGTGATACATCACGGATCAACTAATTTTAACCAAAATAAGATGGATGCTCCGTATACGAGATAGTATTTAACGCAGTGTCCTGATTTAAAGAACTAAAAAGGTGATTGTCGGCGATTTTTGTGTTTTTGACAGGGAGAGATGGAACGACGCTTCTCAACACTTCGAGTGTATTTTAACACACATTTGAAAGATACGAGCGAAATTTTTCATCATCCAACTGTCGCAGAACGGCAGCGTTATTAGCCGACCCGTTCACTGAGGAATATATCTTCAGTCAACGGCTGACCATCGAAGGGCCTGGCCGCTTGAGTCTGGAATCGGCAGGAGAGATAAAGTGTGTATTTCTTGTATGAAATGTGAAAACTAAAATCATTATACATCATATCATATCATCATACATCATACATCATACATCATACATCATACATCATCATACATAGTATTAAAGGTCGAAACCAAAGTTTGGATGTCGGATGTTCAGAAAGTGACGTCACCAATTCAAAATCAGCTAGCCGAATTCCTCAGTCTGGAAACAACCGCGCAGTAGAGCGGACGGATAAGAGTCGCGCTCCGCAAATTTCGAGTACCGGGTTCTCAACCTCCCGGATCCCGCGCTTCGGGTCCGCTACGTATTTCGAGTACCGGGTTCTCAACCTCCTAGATCTCGCGCTTCGGGTCCGCTACGCGGTGAAACTCGACTTCCAGGATAAGCGCTCCGTGGTTCCTGGTTCATGTTTACAATAAATTATTTCAATTCGTTTTTCGCGCAACCCCAAATTCGGTACCTGTCAGTCCGCTAACAAAATTTCTCGACTTCCAGGATAAGCGCTCCGTGGTTCCTGGTTCATGTTTACAATAAATTATTTCAATTCGTTTTTCGCGCAACCCCAAATTCGGTACCTGTCAGTCCGCTAACAAAATTTCTCGACTTCCAGGATAAGCGCTCCGTGGTTCCTGGTTCATGTTTACAATAAATTATTTCAATTCGTTTTTCGCGCAACCCCAAATTCGGTACCTGTCAGTCCGCTAACAAAATTTCTCGACTTCCAGGATAAGCGCTCCGTGGTTCCTGGTTCATGTTTACAATAAATTATTTCAATTCGTTTTTCGCGCAACCCCAAATTCGGTACCTGTCAGTCCGCTAACAAAATTTCTCGACTTCCAGGATAAGCGCTCCGTGGTTCCTGGTTCATGTTTACAATAAATTATTTCAATTCGTTTTTCGCGCAACCCCAAATTCGGTACCTGTCAGTCCGCTAACAAAATTTCTCGACTTCCAGGATAAGCGCTCCGTGGTTCCTGGTTCATGTTTACAATAAATTATTTCAATTCGTTTTTCGCGCAACCCCAAATTCGATACCTGTCAGTCCGCTAACAAAATTTCTCGACTTCCAGGATAAGCGCTCCGTGGTTCCTGGTTCATGTTTACAATAAATTATTTCAATTCGTTTTTCGCGCAACCCCAAATTCGGTACCTGTCAGTCCGCTAACAAAATTTCTCGACTTCCAGGATAAGCGCTCCGTGGTTCCTGGTTCATGTTTACAATAAATTATTTCAATTCGTTTTTCGCGCAACCCCAAATTCGGTACCTGTCAGTCCGCTAATAAAATTTCTCGACTTCCAGGATAAGCGCTCCGTGGTTCCTGGTTCATGTTTACAATAAATTATTTCAATTCGTTTTTCGCGCAAGCCAAAATTCAGTAGCTGTCAGTATGCTAATAAAATTTCTACAACTTTACAATCTTCTCATAATCTTTTTGGTAAAATATGTCGATAAAAAAATTATATTAAACCTTACACATTATTTTTGATTTGTTCTCATGCTGAAAATATTTATTAGTATTCGAGGTATAACTCGAGGTGGTTGGCGGTGATCGTTGGGGGTGGTTAGGGGTGGTTGCGGGTAATCTCGGTGATTCAGGAGGAGGGGGACGAGGATTTGTGCTCGGTGAGTAAAACACTTTCATAATATTTGATGGCAATTATAATTATATTTCATCTAAAATATTTCAAACTAGTCATGTTTACATTAAATTATTTCCATTCATTTTTCGCGCAAGCACATATTCAGTAGCTCGAATAAGCTTATACAATTTATTATATTATTAATTAATTAATGAATATTCTTATAATATTTAATGGCAATTGTAATTATGTTGTATTCAAAATTTTTCAAACTTGTCATGCTTACAATAAATTATTTCAATTCGTTTTTCGCGCAAGCACAAATTCAGTAGCTATGAATAAGCTGATACAATTTATTATATTATTAATTAATTAATTACTCAATTACTCAATTATATTAATCGTTACACAATATTTTCGATGTGTTCTTATACTGAAAATATTTATTACTATTCAAGGTATAACCTGAGGTGGTTGAAGGTGGTCGGAGGTGGACGAGGAGGAGGACGAGGAGGACGAGGATTTGTGCTGGGTGAGTAAAACACTTTTATAATATTTGATGGCAATTGTAATTATATTTCATCTGAAATATTACAAACTTGTCACGTTTACAATAAATTATTTCAATTCATTTTTCGTGCAAGCACATATTCAGTAGCTATGAATAATCTTATACAATTTATTATATTATTAATTGATTAATTAATATTCTTATAATATTTGATGGCAATTGTAATTATATTTCATCTGAAATATTACAAACTTGTCACGTTTACAATAAATTATTTCAATTCATTTTTCGTGCAAGCACATATTCAGTAGCTATGAATAATCTTATACAATTTATTATATTATTAATTGATTAATTAATATTCTTATAATATTTGATGGCAAATGTAATTATATTTCATCTGAAATATTACAAACTTGTCACGTTTACAATAAATTATTTCAATTCATTTTTCGTGCAAGCACATATTCAGTAGCCAAGAATAATCTTATACAATTTATTACATTATTAATTAATTGATTAATTACATTAATCCTTACACAATATTTTTGATGTGTTCCTATACTAAGAATATTCATTACTATTCCAGGTATTACCCGAGGTGGTCGGAGGTGGACGAGGAGGAGGACGAGCTGGACAAGGAGGAGGACCAGGTGGACGAGGAGGAGGACGAGGTGGACGAGGAGCAGGCGGGGTGGGTCGTGGGAGAGGACCTCTCCTCTCCTCAGAGGAGGGGAGGGGGAGGGGCGGGGAAGGGGTAGAGGCGGGCGGGGTGGGGGAAGGGAAGGGTTGGGGAGGGGAGGGGAGGGAGGCGGGAGGGAGGGGGGGGAGGAAGGGAGGGCGGGTGGTGGGAGGGAGGGAGGGAGTGTGGGAGGGCGGGCGGGAGGGAGGGAGGGAGGGCGGGCGGGCGCGGGAGGGGGGGGTGTACTGCTCTATTAACTCTAACGGGCTCGCATCGACATCCGTCCCCCACTCTCTCCCTCCCTCCCTCCCTCCCTCCCTCCCTCCCCTCCCCTTCCCTTCCCTTCCCTTCCCTTCCCTTCCCTTCCCTTCCCCCTCCCCGCCACCCTCCCCACCCCACCCCTCCCCGCCCCTTCCCTTCCCTTCCCTTCCCTTCCCTTCCCCCTCCCCGCCCGCCACTCCCCCTTCCCTGCCCCTCCCCCTCCCCTCCTCTGAGGAGAGGAGAGGTCCTCTCCCACGACCCACCCCGCCTGCTCCTCGTCCACCTGGTCCTCCTCCTCGTCCAGCTCGTCCTCCTCCTCGTCCACCTCCGAGCACCTCGGGTAATACCTGGAATAGTAATGAATATTTTTAGTATAGGAACACATCAAAAATATTGTGTCAGGATTAATGTAATTAATCAATTAATTAATAATGTAATAAATTGTATAAGATTATTCATAGCTACTGAATATGTGCTTGCACGAAAAATGAATTGAAATAATTTATTGTAAACGTGACAAGTTTGTAATATTTCAGATGAAATATAATTACAATTGCCATCAAATATTATAAAAGTGTTTTACTCACCCAGCACAAATCCTCGTCCTCCTCGTCCTCCTCCTCGTCCACCTCCGACCACCTTCAACCACCTCAGGTTATACCTTGAATAGTAATAAATATTTTCAGTATAAGAACACATCGAAAATATTGTGTAACGATTAATATAATTGAGTAATTGAGTAATTAATTAATTAATAATATAATAAATTGTATAAGCTTATTCATAGCTACTGAATTTGTGCTTGCGCGAAAAACGAATTGAAATAATTTATTGTAAGCATGACAAGTTTGAAAAATTTTGAATACAACATAATTACAATTGCCATTAAATATTATAAGAATATTCATTAATTAATTAATAATATAATAAATTGTATAAGCTTATTCGAGCTACTGAATATGTGCTTGCGCGAAAAATGAATGGAAATAATTTAATGTAAACATGACTAGTTTGAAATATTTTAGATGAAATATAATTATAATTGCCATCAAATATTATGAAAGTGTTTTACTCACCGAGCACAAATCCTCGTCCCCCTCCTCCTGAATCACCGAGATTACCCGCAACCACCCCTAACCACCCCCAACGATCACCGCCAACCACCTCGAGTTATACCTCGAATACTAATAAATATTTTCAGCATGAGAACAAATCAAAAATAATGTGTAAGGTTTAATATAATTTTTTTATCGACATATTTTACCAAAAAGATTATGAGAAGATTGTAAAGTTGTAGAAATTTTATTAGCATACTGACAGCTACTGAATTTTGGCTTGCGCGAAAAACGAATTGAAATAATTTATTGTAAACATGAACCAGGAACCACGGAGCGCTTATCCTGGAAGTCGAGAAATTTTGTTAGCGGACTGACAGGTACCGAATTTGGGGTTGCGCGAAAAACGAATTGAAATAATTTATTGTAAACATGAACCAGGAACCACGGAGCGCTTATCCTGGAAGTCGAGAAATTTTGTTAGCGGACTGACAGGTACCGAATTTGGGGTTGCGCGAAAAACGAATTGAAATAATTTATTGTAAACATGAACCAGGAACCACGGAGCGCTTATCCTGGAAGTCGAGAAATTTTGTTAGCGGACTGACAGGTACCGAATTTGGGGTTGCGCGAAAAACGAATTGAAATAATTTATTGTAAACATGAACCAGGAACCACGGAGCGCTTATCCTGGAAGTCGAGAAATTTTGTTAGCGGACTGACAGGTACCGAATTTGGGGTTGCGCGAAAAACGAATTGAAATAATTTATTGTAAACATGAACCAGGAACCACGGAGCGCTTATCCTGGAAGTCGAGAAATTTTGTTAGCGGACTGACAGGTACCGAATTTGGGGTTGCGCGAAAAACGAATTGAAATAATTTATTGTAAACATGAACCAGGAACCACGGAGCGCTTATCCTGGAAGTCGAGAAATTTTGTTAGCGGACTGACAGGTACCGAATTTGGGGTTGCGCGAAAAACGAATTGAAATAATTTATTGTAAACATGAACCAGGAACCACGGAGAGCTTATCCTGGAAGTCGAGAAATTTTGTTAGCGGACTGACAGGTACCGAATTTGGGGTTGCGCGAAAAACGAATTGAAATAATTTATTGTAAACATGAACCAGGAACCACGGAGCGCTTATCCTGGAAGTCGAGAAATTTTGTTAGCGGACTGACAGGTACCGAATTTGGGGTTGCGCGAAAAACGAATTGAAATAATTTATTGTAAACATGAACCAGGAACCACGGAGCGCTTATCCTGGAAGTCGAGAAATTTTGTTAGCGGACTGACAGGTACCGAATTTGGGGTTGCGCGAAAAACGAATTGAAATAATTTATTGTAAACATGAACCAGGAACCACGGAGCGCTTATCCTGGAAGTCGAGAAATTTTGTTAGCGGACTGACAGGTACCGAATTTGGGGTTGCGCGAAAAACGAATTGAAATAATTTATTGTAAACATGAACCAGGAACCACGGAGCGCTTATCCTGGAAGTCGAGAAATTTTGTTAGCGGACTGACAGGTACCGAATTTGGGGTTGCGCGAAAAACGAATTGAAATAATTTATTGTAAACATGAACCAGGAACCACGGAGCGCTTATCCTGGAAGTCGAGAAATTTTGTTAGCGGACTGACAGGTACCGAATTTGGGGTTGCGCGAAAAACGAATTGAAATAATTTATTGTAAACATGAACCAGGAACCACGGAGCGCTTATCCTGGAAGTCGAGTTTCACCGCGTAGCGGACCCGAAGCGCGGGATCCGGGAGGTTGAGAACCCGGTACTCGAAATACGTAGCGGACCCGAAGCGCGGGATCCGGGAGGTTGAGAACCCGGTACTCGAAATTTGCGGAGCGCGACTCTCATGCGTCCGCTCTACTGCGCGGTTGTTTCCAGACTGAGGAATTCGGCTAGCTGATTTTGAATTGGTGACGTCACTTTCTGAACATCCGACATCCAAACTTTGGTTTCGACCTTTAATACTATGTATGATGATGTATGATGTATGATGTATGATGTATGATGTATGATGATATGATATGATGTATAATGATTTTAGTTTTCACATTTCATACAAGAAATACACACTTTATCTCTCCTGCCGATTCCAGACTCAAGCGGCCAGGCCCTTCGATGGTCAGCCGTTGACTGAAGATATATTCCTCAGTGAACGGGTCGGCTAATAACGCTGCCGTTCTGCGACAGTTGGATGATGAAAAATTTCGCTCGTATCTTTCAAATGTGTGTTAAAATACACTCGAAGTGTTGAGAAGCGTCGTTCTTTCTCTCCCTATCACCTTTCTAGGTCTTTAAATCACTACGCAGTGTTAAATACTGTCTCATATACGAAGCATCCATTTCATCTCGTTCAGAATTAGCGCATCCGTTATGTATTGCAGTTACACTGAATTTTTTTCCATCCGAATACTTTTCGAAAAACAATTCCGCTCCTCCACCCAACGCAGATGCTTCACTTGCGACCAGCTAAAACAGCGTTTCGATTCTATGCCTATGAAAATTCAAGATCGAGAGAGCAAATGAAAAGTTGTTGGAATAATTATGAATACTGATGTTATGGAATACATCGAGCGCGCGTCCGATAGAATCCCATTTCGAAATGAATAATTCTTCTCTTTTCATATCATAGCTAATCTAGTAATATAGGTAAACAGGATGGTTGGAGGTGTTCGGAAATGGTAGGAGGTGGTCGGCGCTGGCAGAAGGTGATAGGGGGTGGTCGAAAGTAGCCATTGATGGTCGGAGGTGGCAGGGGGAGGTAGGAGGCGTTCGAAAATGGTAGGACATTTCAAAAGTTGAAGTCGACGATGATCCGGTGCATCAATTTAATCGTTACAGATTTTCTTTTCCCATGAGCCATACAGTATTCAACAACGATAATGCAGTCCTAAAAATTCATCATTCATCTCTGTCTGGAAAGCTAATTCGCAAGGCGTGGTATTCTATTCTATTTGCATTATTAGAAAAATACCCGTACTCTACATACACTGTTTCTAATCTTTTGCTACATTTGGTTTAATCCCCATGCTTCCACAGCACGAATAGTCGGAAATGTTTTTGATTATCCATAATAAAATAAAAGAAGTAACAAAGCTTAAATTTATTGTCAAAGCTCTAATGAATACATCAAACTGCGGTCGAATCAATTCATTTATTATTTGCACATGACCTCTGTATATTTGATAAATTATTCCTAAATACATTGAAACATATGTATTTATAATGAAATATCATGCAATGGGCTGTGTAAACTATAAACTATAATTTCTATCGAATAGCTGCTTTTATGTCAACAGGGCTTTGAGGCTCAGTTCCGTTCGTCCTCCTCCTCGTCCACCTCCGACCACCTCCAACAATCGCCAACCACCTCGAACAACCACCGATAACCACCTCGGGTTGTACCTGGAATAGCAATAAATATTTTCAGTATAAGAACACATCAAAAACATTACGTAAGGATTCATATAATCACAGGTTTTGTTTTTCGGCTGCAACTTTCGATGCGTTGATCGCAGCGTATTGGAACTGCGCCCATTCGATTTCTCTCGCAAAATTACGTCGGAATAGTGCATGAAAGAATCTATTCCGGCACTTTTCAAAATCGCGGAAATTTTCGCCAAAAATACAGAGGGGTCAGCCTTACCATTGGATGAAAACTATAGGTACAGTTGCCCTCGTTGGCTTAGATGTGACAACCGAAAATTGCTCCATGAGATATTCCAACGGTAGAGATGAGAACTTATCGCAGAACATCAGAGAGTTTCCGATTTTGACATGATGCTGGCTGCATTCACCTTCTGAGTAACACAGTCATCGCAATGGTAATTCCAAGCCAGTACTTGGCCTGAGTGTACTTACCGACTTGTCGGCGATACAATAAACTAATGATGAGAATAAATATCTTTCAAAAGTCGTAGCAAAACAGTGATTTAATTAAAGTATAGGTACCTGAGAGAAGAATGTATACATAGATCATGAACACAAATAGACCAGATTTAATAATGATGCAGAGACCAAAAAGTATAAATGTATATGCGGTCCATGTACGACATTGATATATATGATTCATTTATGATTAATACGTGATGCAAACTATAAATTTTATAATTTTCCAGGAAACATACTAGATTATCTACTATAATCGGCTATAATATGACAATAAAAGAATTGTTTGTTTCCATATAGGTTTCAGTTCGACACGCCGTCTATACATCCGATAACATTAATATTCAGAAATAGGAGTAGGAGTTGGATTAGAAGTAGGATCAGGAGTAGGTTCAAGAGTGAGAGTAGGAATAGGAGTAGGATCAGGAGTTGGAGTAAGATCGTAGTAGAAGTAGGAGTAAGATTGACGTAGAAGTAGGAGCATTGGAGGAGGGTAGGGGCGGGAAGGGAAGGGTAGGGTAGGGTAGGGTAAGCCACACCACTTCACACCCCGCCTCCCCAATACCCCACCACCTCAACACCCTAACACCCCACCATCCCAACACCCCACTACCCCATCATCCCAGACCGCCTCACCACCGCCAACCACCTCCAACGACCATCGCGAACCACCTTGGATTATTCCCCGAATACTGATAAACATATTCAGTAAAAATATAGAATACATCAAAAACATTGTGTAAGGATTATTATAACTTTTCTGTTGACAGATTTGACCAAGAAGACTTCGAGAAAATTATAAAAAATTTTATTAACGCATTTATAGCTACCGAATTTGGGCTTGCGCGGTGAATGAATTGAAATAATTTATTGTAAACATGACAAGTTCAAAAAATTTAAAATAAAATATAATTACAATTGCCATTAAATATTATAAAAATGTTTTACTCACCGTGCACAAATCCTCGTTCTCCTCGTCATCCTCGTCCACCTCGATCACCTGCAACCACCCCTAACCACCTCCGACCACCACCAACCATCTCCAATGACCACCGCTAACCACCTCGGGTGATACCTTGAATACCAATAAATATTTTCAGTGTTAGAACACATCAAAAATATTGTGTAAGGATTAAGATAATTTTTTTATTGACACATTTTACCAAGAAGATTATGAGAAAATTATAGAAATTTTATTAGCGTATTGAAAACTACTGAATTTGAACTTGCGCCAAAAATGAATTGAAATAATTTATTGTAACCATGACAAGTTTAACCAGAACTACGGAAAATTAGTTCTGAAGGTCAAAAGTCACCAGGTCAAGGACCTGGACAGCCAGAACTACGGAGCGCTTGTCCTGGTAGTCAACAGGGTGGCCACCCGTCTGAAACACCGGGAAAACCGGGAAATGTCAGGGAATTTTGTACGTCAGGGAAAAGTCAGGGAAATGTCAGGGAATTTTTTGGTTGGTCAGGGACTCTTCATAGAACTCACGGATTTCAAAAGCCTTGTCCATAAAATTGAGATACTATCACCGCATCGTGCTGTATTAAATATCAATTTAAAAATTTGGATAAATTGTGGTGTATTCTTAACACTTAAAAGAAAAATGTCCCGTTGGAAAAAAAATTTTAAGTTTATTCTTCAAAAAGTTACACATTCGTTAATTAGTCATAATTCTTCGAACCTCGATTTTCATTGCAAACCGCATAAATGTTCAAATAATGACTCTAAAAATATTTCGCTTCTTGGAGCCCCTTCTTAAATATATACTTAACAAGACCACGGAAATGGAAATTTTCATTTTTTGTCAACTTTCAAAAACCATAATGAACGGAATAAACAACTCTTAAAAACTTTTATAACTTTAATATATTTGGCCATACTTTACCTAGATTACTATAGTTTTTAGTGATTTCTGCACAAATTGTGCATCAAAATGTTAGGGAAAAATAATGATTTTAGTCAGGGAAAACCGGGAAATGTCAGGGAATTCCGTGATCGGAATTGAGTGGCCACCCTGGTCAAATTTCACCAGGTAGCGGACCTGGAGCGCAGAAACTACTGAGCGCTCCTCCTGGAACTCGAGTTGCACCAGGAATCGCAGGGTATGGGAGATAGAGAACCCGGTACTCGAAATTTGCGGACCGCGATTCTCACCCGTCCGCTCTACTGCGCGGTTGTTTCCAGACTGAGGAATTCGGCTAGCTCATTTTCGTCTACTAGTACTATCGATCGATGACGTCAAGAGAAAAAAAATTTTTGGTGACGTCACTTTCTGAACATCCGCACATCCAACCTTTGGTTTCGAACTTTATTACTACGTATGATGTATGATGTATGATGATACGATATGATGTATAATGATTT
Source organism: Neodiprion pinetum (assembly GCF_021155775.2). NCBI lineage: Eukaryota > Metazoa > Arthropoda > Insecta > Hymenoptera > Diprionidae > Neodiprion > Neodiprion pinetum. The sequence goes on from NC_060234.1 coordinate 33,735,236, forward strand.
TAGTTTTCACATTTCAAACAAGAAATACGCACTTCATCTTTCCTGCCGATTTCAGACTCAAGCGACTAGGCCCTCCAATGGTCAGCCTTTGACTAAGGACATATTCTTCAGTTAACGGGTCAGCTAATAACACTGCCGTTCTGTGACGGTTGGATGATAAAAATATTTGCTCGTACTTTTCATATGTATGTTAAAATACACTCGAAGTTCTAAGAAGCTTCGTTCCATCTCTCCCTGTCAAAAACACAAAAATCGCCGACAATTACCTTTTTAGTTCTTTAAATCAGGACACTGCGTTAAATACTATCTCGTATACGGAGCATCCATCTTATTAGTTGATCCGTGATGTATCACAGTTACTCTGAATTTTTTTCCGTACGAACACTTCTCGAAAAACAATTCTGCTTCTCTGTCATTTCAGTTTCTACATTTTCGACAAGAAATACGCACTTCATCTTTCCTGCCGATTCCAGACTCAAGCGACTTCAGGGACAAGCACTCAGTGATTCCTGTGCTCCAGGTCCGCTACCTGGTGAAACTCCACTTCCAAGGAGGAGGAGGAGAAGGACGAGGTAGACTAGGAGGACGGAGATAGTCGAAGGTGATTGAAAGTAGTCGGAGGTGGTAGGAGGTGGTTCAGAGATGCTAGAAGGTGGTAGGGGGTGGTATAAGGCGGCAGGGGGCAGTGGGGGGTGGTAGAAGATGGCTAGAGGTGGTCGGTGGTGGTAGGAGGTGGACGGAGATGGTAGGAGGCTTTTGGAGGTGGTTGGTGGTGATCGGAGATGATCGAGGTCGACGAGGTCGAAGAGGACGACGCGGGGAGGAAGGAGGAGACGAAAGTGGCGGAGAGGGAAGAGGTGGACTCGAAGGACGAAGGTGCTCGGAGGTGGCCGGAGGTGGTTGACAGTGGCTGAAGGTGCTCGGAGGTAGTTGGGGCTGGTTGGCGGCGGATACGGTGGTCTTTGGAGGCGATTGGCGGTGGACGCGGTTACGCGTCTTCTCACGGGCTGATCGAGTTGACCGACATTTCTATGTCGCAGTCGACAAGTAGTCTTACGGACTCACTTTGTACCGACTCAATCTCAAGCTTCCATACCGACACTACTTTGGCTGCTTTGAATGTCGGTGCGAGCACGTTAGGTAGAGTCGATAGAGCAGAACCCTTTTACGCTCCCAAGCCCACCCTGGGCCCACGTGCCCGCTGAAAACTAGTTACAAAAATTTACCCATGGATATCCGTCTTTATATTCTTCGGTCAACGGTACTCACAATTAGCCTCTCATCTACCCCGATTGAATTAATTATTTCAGGAATCGATTGGGAATCGAGTGTAGGTGATTGAGAGCGTAATCCCGAAGTTTGATAATCAATAAATTATTCATAAAAATTAGAGCAAATTCGTCTAGGGAATTCAATTGACGATTACCCCTCATTCACCATATTTCTCGTCAAATCCCATGTTATATAATGTAATCGTATGTTCGTTGTTGGCGGGTATTTATTATCGTACCCTCGATCTTCAATAATTAACCGTGTACTTGTAGAAATTAAAGAAGGTTGGTTCATGAATATGAAATTTTTTCGATTTTATATAATTGTCCCAAATCCCAGGAATTTCGCCGAGAACTTTCTATTTTTCTATTTTGGTGATATAATATGTTCGTTCTTTTCATACACAATCGCAAGGAGCACAATCGTTTGTAGCTCGTTCGGAGTTCTTTAATAGAGGTTCCCTGACGATTAATAGTCGATTGTTTATTCACGATTATTAGAAACCAATTCATCTAGGGAATTGAATTATGTTTCCATTTTTTCAAGTGCGATCGTTTTGTAGTTGGTTTTCGCCTGGCATTTGTTGTAAAATCAGAGTCGGGTTATTAATTCTTTCACGTAATATTGTCGAGTCTCTAATTCCTATGACTTCCCCGAATCGACTTGGAATCGTTTCCACTCTTCAAAAAAAGTCGAGGCATAATGTCCCGGTATCCGAAATCTTCGTCCCTACCCGTAGTATTCCCTGTAGCGTTTGCTGAAGTTATATGAAGACGCACAGCCCTGGGTTATTTTTCGTGACAGATCGGTGGGTCTGGGCGAGTTTGAACAGATTTGGGGTTTTAGTCATCGAGGAATTCACAATTTGTGCCGAAAATTTATAATTTTGTGAAATAAAAGTGTCAATAATTGGGTCCAAGGGTGTCAATAACTTCTACACTTACCTTAACCTGATGGTTGACAATTAATGGAAAACCAATTTTCTGCGTATTTTCTTTGTATTCATTCAGCTGCTGTTCTTTTGCTGTTTTTCGCATTCTTGGATGACTGATTCTTGGATGCTCTATAAGGACGTGATTTTGCGACAGGAATTGATTGCGCGCAGTCCGAATACACTACGAGCAACGGATCAAGAGTAACGACCAGAAAAAAAAATTTGCACCAACTTTCCAAAGGAATGTGGAAGATGAACCTCAAACTCATAGATTCATAGTTTCAATTTCAGTTTATTTAAGATTCCTTAATCGTAAAACAAGTGTTCTGGTGTCAGTTTATAGTACTTCAATAAGTTGCCAAATAGTATTCAAAGGGAAAAAAGTAAAAATGCAGGAAAATAATTAGATATGACATGAAAAATCTAACTAATGTATGACAGAAGAGAAGTGCAACATACATAATCTTAGGCAAATTATAAAAAATATAATACTATATTGATATCATTATACTTTGTGAGTACCTAAATATCAATTAAATAAATTCATTCCTTCGTATTTTCTGCGTAATTCCTTTGCCGTTGGTCGCACGCCCTTTTTGGTGCATTTTCTGTGCTGCTGGGGGTCCAATTATTCAAAAATGGGTCATACAAATCGAATCTAAGACAAAAAATTTTTAGCCCAAAAAAACAGTAAGGCTAACCCCTTTGCATTTTAGGCGAAAATTTTCGCGATTTTGAATGTTGTTAAAATCAATTCTTTGATGCACTATTCCGACACTCTCCTGTGTGCTACAATTCGAAGTATAGCAATTACAATAATTTTTCACTCAATCTTGTCATCGTACATTTAATTATCGTTGCATGAAAAATGTTGCCGTTCTTAAACGGGTAGTTGAGTGCTCAGGTTTTCCTTAATATGCATACCAATAATATTATGCAGACATAGATCTTATTGTTAGTAGTTTTCGAAAATTTATAGGAAATACTGCAATCATAGACGTACGGAGAAGAGTAAACGTTGAAAAATGCATTTACAGTGTCAAACTTTCTTGGTGCTGCTCCGTCTAATAGTTGTTCTAAAACATTTAGATTACACGTACAGTATTAACATTCTTCAAAGTGTATTTTCAATTTTCCGTAATGTCGTAATTGGAAGTTAACTAACCCGTGATATGCAGTCCGTTAATTCGATTAAATAATAGATTATTGAGTAATTATTAAGTCCCATTAGTAGATTAAACGGTCAATCATTATCCACATCTTGATTATTATTTATGATTAAGTAAGATTATTAAGACTCGTTATCTATCGGTATAAAGTACAGTGCATGAAAATGCTGGAGAACAGCATTCATTAAACGAAACATTATTGTTCAAAGTTCTGCTCCAGTAAGAAAATTGGTTCAACAACACACACAAATCAGATTTGTCAGCTTATTTCAAATTAGGCTAATTAGAATAATTATCCAGTGAAAATTGAACGACGTTTAATTACGCCTTCATTCGAATAACGATAAGCTAATTATGAACTTTGGCGTCAGTCTCTAATCGGCAATGAATTGTGATGATACGCAGTGGTAGCTGACGGCAGCGCAGAAACAGTCTCTTGTTTTAGTCGTTTTTCAATAAAATATTAAAAGATTTAGACTTTTATAACCGAGATGTAGACGTTATAGGTAAGTATGTGTAAGTTTAATGTGTTAAAAAAGTATCGATTGACTTGATCTATGGAAGTTGAGTATCTGGTAAAAGATACATTGAAAGGACTTTTTTCCCGCATGCATGAAGCTATAACGGTCAAAAGTCGAGTAGATAACACGGCACACAATTTCTCAGCAAATATTAGACGCCGGTATTATTATATGGCTACGAGATTCATGACAGGGTCATTGTTCTGCTGCCCGAGTGGCAAATCAGATAAGAATTAGTAAGTACACTGTGCCCAACTCATTGCAGGAGGAGTAAACCATTGTTATAAAAGTCGTTGTTCTTACTCACGATCCCTCGTTTAGCTTGTTAGAAATTCATAGATATTCGGTGGTTACCACCCGCAATCCGTTGTTCGAAAGTCACCTACCATCATTTAAATATCTTCCCAGTTTTCAACCGGATTTCCCTAAACGTGTCAGCGGTTATGTTGCTTAGGCTTTCATCCCACTTCTATAGGGAAACCTTGCACACTGACTAGTTAAGTATAAGGGTTGGGCTAGGTTCGGCTAAGTGGCGGTGCGGTGGGCGCGGCGTCGGGAGTTTGAGTTATGAATATCGCTGAATATGGGCTCGTTTCCGGTCTCACCGGAACTTGGCGTTAGCAGTAGTTGCCGATGTAGCAGGTACTTCGTGTATAGGTATATGTATACTGACTGCCAGGGCTTACCAGGAGTCATTTCACGCGTCGCAGCTCACGGAAGCAAACGTTTATTTGAGATTTCATCCATAAATCTACCCTCTACATATAATACATAATGTGTTTACGGGGGGTTAAGCATTTGACTAATAATTGCCCCACTTGCCCGCTCTTTTGTAATTAATAAACGACCGTGTTCGCGTCGCTTTGGCCGTGAGAAACTAGGTGTACATAATTTTACGAAAGGTGATTATCAATCTTCTAACAATTCCCTGCAAACAACCTTTCCTCATTTTCCTGACATGCTTGTTATGCCTTTCGCGCCGATCTGGAAACACCTATGATTGTAAACTTTCCGTATATGTTACGCTCGATTAATCTAATAAGAAATTACCGTAACGTTGTCTAGCTTGTCATTCTTGTAAAGCGGCTTCCTCCGACATTGACTGAAGTTTGTTCAAAAATAATCTGTCGCACCGTTCACAAATCATCGACATTTTTTAAATCCAACAAAAATCCCAGTTTTGATTACGATTTCAATGCAGGACTCTGTAAGACCCGGAAATCTCATTCAATTAAATTCGTATTGTCCTTTTCACGAGCGGCTTGAACCACCTCCGGCTAGATTGATGGGTTGCCCTAATGGCGATACCATTAATGATTGGAGAGGTGTGATTGCCGGAGCCTTTCGTCGACGGTATAGTGCGACGGCCTTCAAAATACGTGTTCAGGTTAGAGCTGATGGTAACACTTTTGCCATCTGTCGCCCGTGTCCGACACATGTTACGTTTTCTATCGAAAACAATCGTAACCTCAGCCAGGTACTTTCGTTTAGGTTCACTCTGAGGCGCTCTCCGTATGTCGGGTAGTCACCTGTTAAATCGAACCGAATCAAAATAATATCACGGTGGGTGCAAGAAAACCAGGAGGAACATCGATGGGCGAGTGGGGGAGAATAAGCTAGGCCATCGCGCCAAAGCCTCCTTAAATGCAGCGAACGTTTGCGTACCTACTCACAGCTCTAAATCTAACCGAGTTCAGAGATAAGAGGCCGTGTTTGTGCCTTAGATAAGATTTTAACCTATGTCAATTGTCAATCTTTCCTATACGCCTGTCGGCTATTGTAAATATTCATTATTAGTAACGGTTTTATATGTATTTGTATGACAGAAGTTTCGATAATATCGACGCGTCCTATGGAAACAAAGGTATTTCTTCTAAATTTTGACTAAAACGGGCATATCTTGAAAGACACTACAGCAAGTGCAAACAAAGCTTTATACGCATCTTTTAGAGCCGATTGAGATACGTCCGTTCTACGTTTCTCGGCGAAATAAGACCGTTCTAAACGCCTCGTCGAAATACGTCGGTTTCCATACCAACTTTGCTGAACGTTTTCCTAGACTGGTTACGAATCTTAAACCTTGACGGGATTCTCTCACCGCGCCGGCATCGAGCATTCCACATTAGTGGTCCCTCAGTGCCCACATCCGACCCTTGAATGATCATGTACCGTTCAATGAAGCCTGCAAGTAGTCGCCGTGATCGGTGTCCTTTGGAATGGGGGCCATTCTCTGTAGCTGACGAGGTCACAAGAGGGATGCTCACGAATCCTTCGGATTGCTATTCGTACGCTGATCCTGGCATTCTAGCAATACTTTCACCTGAATCCGATTTTATAGTTTAGCTCCATGCTGCTTTTGGGTAGAGAAAACGATGATCGCCTACTCCGACGAAACGTCTGGCAATCGACCAGGGTCGTCACTGTTCCAGGAGATACGAAATTCCATCGGTGCAGAGAAACGATTTTTCCTTAGTAAAGAAGGCGGACCGCGAGAGCCGGAGGGCGCAAGAGAGCCGCTCGCTCTCTCGTGAGAGGCAAGTGTCTCACGGGGCCCGGATCGGGCCCCACGAAGGAGAAACGAGACGCGCAATCTGAGGAGAGGGGGGAATCACCTGCGGTGCACCTGCTGCGCAGGGGGCTCACCTCGGGCCGCGTATTAAAACTATCGCCCTGCATCCTCCGTCGACACGAAATGATGATCAGGCCTCCCGCCTTCCGCCCGAGCGCATTGCCAACGTACTTCCAGTCCGCGTCTAGCCCTTCGCTTTGATCCGGGGCCGAGGAGGTGAGCGGGGCGCCAAGAAAGACGGTTACGGAGGTTTCCGCCGAAGGAGGCGACGTTGGGTGACTCGCCGCCCCGCGTGGGACCCACCAAGGGTCAGGTGGACGCGGAGGACTTCGCCGCGGCGGACGACGGGCCTCGAGCCCCGAACCTCGCGCACCTGCTACACACCTGTTGCTCCAAACCCGTACGCAAAGAACGCCAAGAGCTTCTTCGAGGAGACTCTCCTCCTGTATCTGTCCCTGATCTAATGGTTCCCGGCTATTATCGCGACGCGACCGTTTCGTACCTCCATAGCTCCACCCGGCTGTCGGTTCCTCCGGAAGCCGAACCGAAATTCTGTCAAAGATACGAGTCGTTCGAAATCACCCTGGATTGGTGATTATAGTGATTGTATTGGAGAATCAGTTGCATTGCTCGTCGTGTTGTTCGGTATTTGGTACCGCGTTGCTGTACTCGTCCGGGATGACCTGATCGTTGGAAAAACGTAATTATACTCGCTTGCGGCTGAAATAACTAGATCTTTTTCATAAACACTGTCTAATGTCTCGCTACCGACTGGTATTTTTCTTCAGCCGATATGCAGCCACGATGATATACAAGGTTTGCGTTATCATAACTATCCAGCATATACTTCAGGTGCGGTTATAGGTTATCCTTATCAGCGATCACACGAGACTTTGCAAGAATTTTCTCCGAATCTGTTCAGCAATATTTTCAATGAATAAAACAAATATCCACAGCCTGCAATCAATATCTCTGTTTATTGTTTACGGTGTATAATTACGACTTGGACTCTGTTCGCATGCTCATTGGCGTTACCAAATGAAGAACGAAAACAATAGCAAATTTCACACCGTATGGAATAACCCCGTCGACAGGGGGACCTACGCAAGACTTATAAAGCAACAATGGAAGCATAATTGCAGTCTGTGAGCAACCGTTGAAAAAACGTTCGACGTCGCGTCAGGTGCCAGGTGCCATTTGCTCACCACGAAGGATACAAGTGTATCGAGGCAAGTGTATCGAACAAGTGCCGGTATTTAAGTGGATGCACTTAACGACGCTCCGGCGTCCCTTGCCCTCGGCACCCCATCGCACCCTCTCGATTCTGACATTTCTGACCCGGCCACATATCTCCCGCACTTGACGTGCAGCGTCGTGTACATTGAATTCGAGGGAACGCTACACTTTCTACAAATTTCCGTTGCTCAACGTCTTCGGATGGCCAATCCCCCACTTTCGTTCGTGTCCTCGAAGGTGCACCTTACCGTCCAAGGGCCAGCCTACCGGTCGCCGGCCGGTCGCTCGGTCGTTCGGCAGGTTGCTTAGGCCGCGGTAGCAGCTGTATCGAGCATACAGGTGAAACGCATCACCCCAAGCTATCGCATCCTCTCTCTTTTCAACTCTCGCGTGAACGCCCGATGCTCCCTCTCAGTTTTTTCTCTTCTCCTTTTTCTGATCCCTGCCGCCATAAACAATTCTTTGACAGTAGACACACGACGGATTCGAACCCATCCCATGTTGCACTTCCGAGGTGTGGTCGCTCGCGCTACGCACCTATAATTGCCAATTAGCCATCAACGAGATGCAGTTTTGAGAGTAATCACTGTTCCTCGTTTCGCTGGGTTACTTAGGCATTTTTTCCGATCCTGCTAATCAAAATTTCCATCACAACTGCAGAGTCAATCTTGTACACCTTTCGACTCGGTGGAGAAGATTTCAAATTGGAAATGATACAACTGCGAAAGGGATGTAATATTCTTATTCATCCAAAAATCATAACCTATCATAGGGCCGGTGAAGAATTTATATAGTATACCACAATCGGCAAATATTATTTTTACCCTGATCATGTATACGTTTACGGAGCCAAAATATAAAAGAACAGACGGCAGGACGTTCGGAGGATAAAAATTGACAAATCTGAGACAGTGGTTTTGTTTTCCCCAAGCGCATCACGGCGTGGGGCTCCCAGGGGACCGGGTCCAAGATCTTGGCTGTCTAGGTAATAAATCTACGGGGTCGACGAGAGGATTTTAAGGTTCCTGTCTTCGAGGAGGCTCGCGCCCTGAGAAGAAGAAGCTGCTGCGCAAGCGCGGGCGTTGTGGGAACCCAAAGCAACCCTTTGAGACGCCGACGACTAGCATCTCTTTCCTTTGGCTGGGGGTGAAATGAAATTGATACCCAGGAGATCGGTTTCACGGACTATATTTGAATTTCATTAACGCAGCATCACCGCGTTCCAGTGAATTCGAATAACTCAGGGATAATTTCGAACGTGTCCCTAACTGCTGCCGTGTTTGAAACGCCGAGGAATCAGAGCCGAGGGACCGAATAGCCAACGGTCCATGAATTTCAATTCAGAGAGTTCAGGGCTGACGTGTAACGACCGCAATTCAGGTAATCAACATAATTAGTGCAACTGTAACCTTATACCCACGTTTCCAGTGTAATTTGATCCACTTTGGGTCTCCACGGTGATTCGAGTGATAGTGAATCAGCTTTGTCGTAACCACATCTTTCCTAGTTTTACTTAAGGGTCGTGTCCCGCCGTAATTATCCTGTACATACCTACTCCGCTGGAGTTCACCTCTGGCGATATCACGTCTGCTGGATACTAACGAGGCACGACTAGAAATAAATATCGTAGGACTTGAAGTGTGACAACGACTAATCGAAAGAGCGGACTCACCTCGGTCCTCAAGTGTGGCATCGCCACCTCATTCGCCGTGCACGCTCCAAGGCCAGTATATTAATCTGTATTCGAAGGAACCTCGGGAGGTGTGTATGAGATTGTTGACGAAGAGTATAAAAGTACGGGAGAGAGGATTCTCCTCTTGAATTGCCTGGCAACAATAGCGACACACCTTTACACGCGAGAAATACCTACCTTCTCCCACATTCACCTGCTGCTCGTCCGACAATCAGCTGCCGTGTAACGGCCAAGACCTCACCGCACCGCGCCGTGCCGAGCCGTGCCGCGCCCGGTTCAAGAAGAAGACGGCGATCAGCGGACAGGGGCATGTGGAGAGTGCGGAGGAGCCAACCAGCACCTTGCGCCTTTCTTTCAGACCTCTTTATGCCCTGCACTACCCATATGCCTCCTCGCACATGCACTCGCACCCTGACGTCGAGCCCTCTCGCAGTGATCAGACCGGAGCAATTTGATTTTGTCCTCGCGTAGCTGGACCGCGAACATTCTCGCCTCTTCGGCTGCACGTTCATGCCCATCGGTATATCATCCGCGTACAAGGACGCGCCTCGGGTTTGTTCAGGTTCGCAAGACGGTAAATGAGTTGAGGAACAGGGCATATGCGATAGAGGAGAAAAGCTGCGCGGAAGAGAGCTGCCGGCATGCAGTGACCAAAGCACCCACAACCACCTTCGAGCTCCCTCGACAAGGAAGTAGCAAGTGCCCGGGGTGGGAACTGGGCACGCACACACGCGGCTGTGGTCATCGAATTAATAAGCCATCTGCTCCGTTTCTTAAGGAAGTCAATGTTTAGGAAGTCCATGGGAAGCGGGGGCAACGGAAAACTCCACAAGTGTACGAGACATGGGAACTTGAAGATACTGGGTTCCGTTTGCCAAGAATTCCCGCCGCGCCCACCGAACCTCAAGAAACCGGTGGCCAGCAGGGTTGAAAGTCTGTGTAGATAGCGTAGAAGTAAACATATGACATAACATCAGGAGAAATACTGGATTTAAATTGGATGAAAATTGCTCCGCGCCGAGTCCTGCGGCGGAGGGTACAAGCTGAGATGAATCTTTGGAATGAGATGAAAGGGCTGGGGTGGAGGAATGGAGGGGGAATGAAGGTGGTTGGGAGGCTGGGTACGCAACTAAGATAGGATCTGGGATGGCTCCCGTCTTGAGCGTGACTGGAGCCGAATACTGGCACCGTCCTTTGATAATTGCCGACGTATATAAGCCCGCTGAGAAATATTGTTTTGACGTTCAATTAGATTTTTTCTTATTACAACCTTCCGTATCAATTCCTGACCGGTGACGCATCGGTGCTTATAATACGTATAGTCCGTGGAGCGCTTTAAACAAGTTCGCGGAGCACGATCGGGAATAAAAAGAGAACTCGACCTTCTCTTCTCCCCGGTATTCCCGGCCCTCGCACAGCTCAGGCCCTTGGGGGCAGCTCCTTTTAAAGCTGGACCCAAAGGAGAAAAATGGGCCAAGAGGGAGACGAAACGATGCATAGAAATTTAAAAAAATTAAAGAAAGGGTCCTGGGGCCATAAGGAAACTAGTTACCGGCAAAGGCGTCCACACAATGCGAGCCCTGGGCTCTCCTAGGCGCCTTCTTCGTCTTCTATTCAACGTTCTTTTGAATAGAGTTTGAAAAAAAGAATATATGTGTATATATATGTATGTATATACGTGTGGGTGGGTGTATATAAAAAACGTGAGTCACCCTATTTTCACAAAGCGTACATACTCCTACGTGTTGATGAAATATCAAAAGGCTTCTCCAAAAATATGTTCCTCGGTGTGCTCAACCTATGTACATACATGCTGATTATTCTGTTCTGGCTAGTATACTCTAGATTGCTACACGAGCGCTAACTATTTACAATCTTCCACGCGCAAGTTAAACTCAAAAAAACTTTCCGTCCTTCTTATCGCAATAACACACCAGCTTGTACGTGCACCTCTTTTATCCAATTTCTAAATCAATTCTATCAAGACTCACGACCGCGGGGGAAAACGCTGACATTGTTCACTTACATAAAGATACAAATAGCTGCTTGATAAATTCTCTGCAGCTCAACTGTAAGTATACATTAGTTTGTCTTATCGAATGTTGACTAAAACTATAGGTAATTAATCGCGGTATTCAAATTTTAAGCAGCAATGTATATCAGTTGGGCTGAATGACTATTGTCAAAATTGGGTCATAAATTTTAGAGGCCCTGACCTGACGGTCTCTAGACACAATGAAGGCGTGACATAACTGCTGTGGTAGTTGGATTGACACGTCGAACTTGGTACATTGATTATTGTAAAGTGTAAAAACCTGCACCACGAACGGTGCGTAGGTTCTAATAAGGCAATTATCGCGACAAATGACCGTTTCCAAATCTATACAACATTGGGGCGCTGGTACTTATAGGGCATACCTTTGACTTGGTTGGTAATTTGGTGTAACACTGAGAGTTACTGAAGCGCAGGATAACCCGTTCCAGGCAGACGTCATGGTCACGTACTCACGCCCACCGCTCCTCCTCGTCATCTGTCCTACTCGTGAATACGTTAACGGTTAAGGGGTACATAATATCTCAGCTGGAAGGTCGAAAGAGCGGCTGAATATCAGATATTTTTCCTTTATGGTCACAGCTTTGAAACCAGGCATTCTAAGAGTCGCAAAATCTCTGTTCAAGACGTCCCGCAGCTTCCAAAGTATAAATATTGCACTAACCCCAAGCAAAAGTCCGTGACATTGCTAGATGTTCCCGGTATAATACAGATTGTGCCGAATATACCCTGGGGAATGTATCTGTATAGAATGAAATCAGCGATAGCACAATTTTCAGCATTCTCTGAAAAGCATGTCTATTTCAAATACAACTGACGATAAACTTTGAACCCGTCTATTTTCCCGTCACATAAACAAAATAATCCGCTAATTCTCAACCGAAATTGAACGAAGTCCCTCAGATGCTGTTATCAGACGAAACACATCGTCCGCTCTGTTCAAAGCCTGCAATGCCGGTGCATCACCAACGCAATAATGTCACCGCGTTCTTGCGATCAGTCGAAGCCGTGTGTGAGCGCAGATTTTGACTATACGACACACGGCTTTTACTGCGGTGTCGCAGGCCTTAGACTGCACCGAAAGGGCTCTTGCATTACGCAATGCCGCATTACGTCGTAAAGCACGAAAGCCGAGAAGGAGGAGCAGGAGGGTAGTGGAGGACCAGGCCAGGAGAGAAGAGCCGGAGGGGCCGGGGGGGGGGGGGCTTCCAGGCGGGTGCACGGGTGCTCCTCCGTCGACGCAGACTGCGTATCCACCTGTTGCCCCCCTTTCTCCCTCACATCCTTGGAGCCTGGCCTTTCGGGCCTCCGGTTCGGCCTCTCCTTCTCGCTCGCAGAGAGAAAGAGCGGCACACTCGCGACCGACACATGAACGCACACGAAGAGGCTCACCCTGCAGATCCGAGGGGCCCCGGCGGCCGGAGGAAGGGGGGCGACCCCGACGGACGTAGAATAAAAAAGAGAAGAGGCCGTCGGGAGAAAAAAGGTAAGCAAGCCGCCCCCAGCAGAGCCGAGCCGGCAGCCTCCTTCTCCTCCTCCCACTTCACGTCCTTCATCCTCCTTCATCCTACCCGGCCTTCCTTTGGCCCACGACGATGCACGCTGCGCTCCGCCAAGGTTCCTTTTACGTGCGCGCATGCAGAGGGTACTTTCGGGCAGGAAATCAAACCTCGGTTGGTCGCCGCGTAACCGAAAAAGTAATCTGTCTCATTCCCGCGGTCTGTTGTAGCCTTTCCCTGACCAGACCGTGAGGACTTATCGCGGGTTCCCTGTGCCGGTGGAGAGAGCTTCGTTCCGCTTCGGGGTGCAGGACGAGCTCTGGTCCACTTGTTCGATTAGTACCTGAAGGCCGTATAATGCCCACCTTAAACAGGGGTGTCGGTGGAGGAATCTTTTAACAACCCTCCACGCCTTATGCCACCGGTTCGTCAGCCTTTTGAGGAACAGTCAAGTCAAAATCAGGATCTATTCGCAGTGGAGCCGTCCATTTCTGACCGCAGAGTGAAATCTCCGGAGCTGGTAACGCGTTTTTTATTATTATTTTGAATTTATTTTCTCGCGCATATACAGTGCACGGAATAAAATTTTACTAAGGAACTTTCGGTAAAGGATCAAGTCCACGCCTTGCATGTCGACAGCTTTCACTGTGATTTCATCCAACAGTTGGGAGTTCTACGAGCTCACTGATCCTGAAGCGTACCTCATTATTATACGATATTTCATAAGCTTAGTAAACTGAACGTATTAAGTAACTAAACTAAGCTCCGGGCTATGTAATGATTTCCTTGAAAATTTAATAAATACGAGTAAGCGAACATACAACTGGATCGTCAATATGTTTGATTTATTCTTCTACTTTATAATTCCAATGAGCAGGATATTCAGATAATTTACAGAAGAAGGTTCTGCTTGAACAGTTGAAAGTATAGAAATTTTAAGCGGTAGAATGTCACCGGTATATTGGAAAAATCTGGGGAATATCCCATCCAGCGTCGCTAGATTAAAGGAACTTCACTAAAGCGTAATAAAACGGTATCTAAGAAGAAGAAAAAACGGTGGCATCATTCGTAGAACTGCTTGACATGGACTTAAGAACAAAACAAATAAACATTTCATCAATAAGAATAAAATGTTGATTATAATAAATGCGATTTGCGCGGTGAATTCAGCCAAGCGTTCGTCGAGTAACAACCTTGGGCGAAACGCATGAAATTGCATTGAATTGAAAGACTACTAATGACGAGTGATTAGATGAGAGAGTATCTGTAACTGGCACTGTAATCACAGTATCAATTGCAGCTGACGTTTGGCTTTGTCCGTTTCAAAGCGTTTGAGTGAGCAAAAAATATCTCTAAGGGGCAGATGGCAGAGCCAGAGAGGCAGAAGGAGTTTCCGGAGGTCAGAACACGAGACTTTCACGCCTTCGGAATGACAGATAAAAACTTGTAATCCGAGTCCGTAGGGATTTTGCTCAAAGTTTGAAAAATTCCATTCAGGTAAATCGAACGGCTGCACAATTACGATCGCCTTGTACTTTGATACCGAGGTTAACAACCTGTGAGCTTCTATTCGTGCGGGGACCTGGAATAGTTATCGTCTAGACTCGGTGGGTTCCTTGTGCCACCCGCATAGCAGAGCCCTTATGGCCAAGGTTTTACAAGACGATTTCATAAGCGATTAGATAAGGCGGTCCCATGGCCCGGGATCAGACCCCAAGGTTTCGTAAACTGGATTTTTATCAGAAAAACAAACACGTCATTTTAGGTTGACGATAAGAGGTCCCTTCGGTACCGGTGACGGGGAATCAGTTTTCGATCCACCGTCTCTCTGAACCCCTAAAAACCTCGGGTCCGGACGGTCGAATACGGTTTCCGGTCTTCTTACCTCGCCTTGGTAAAGTTTTAAAAAAACCCACTCGACGGACTAGTAAGGCGCGATAGAGACTTGTTACGTGTCAAGTGTTTACGTGCAGCTTCAATGCGCTCAATAGCATTCAGTTCGCAAGATAACAGTAATACAATCTGTTACATTGACTGCAGTTCCACAGCGATAAGGTAGGTCATCCGCCGATTGACGAGCTTGCACTCTTCTACGCGTCTTCAGATCCAACGCATCGCTCTCACTGCAATCTCTCACAGAATTAAAAATAGTCACTGGCACTAAGGTTCGATTTCTATAGTTAGTCACCGATAAGCAATAATTGCATAACAGCGAAAATAGTCTGCTGCGGATAGTCGCTTCCAGCCTCGGATTCATCTCTCAATCTCTACTTAGTTCAAATTCACGGAAAGCCTTTATTATCGAAACCACGTGCCCGTGGTAACGAAACGGAATGGATCCGCTGATGGAGTTGATGCGGCAAAAAAGTCTAAGCAGAAAAAACAACTTGCTACGGTTTGACAGTGTCGAACAAATTCGTGACCGAATTTTAGCGAGCAGGGGGACGCGTCACGGATGGTTTCCCTCAGCGAAGCCCGGAGGGGTTCCTCAGGGGTCTTAAGGGGGCCTCGGAAGGATCGCAACCTGAGCCTTCCTCGTGATCCCAAGTGACCTAATTGGGACCACCGGGGTCGCCCAAAATCACTCGACCAATCCCAGCGCGTCCTCGAACATCTTCTAACTTCTAATTGGCTTGATTTATTTTCAAAGGTTTCGATATAACCGGCTTAGTTTTCCGAAATTCCTCGAGGAGTTATCGATATTGGCGAAAGGATTCCGCCCGGGCTTTCGGCTAAGTTCGAGGTCAAGAATTTTGACGATGTTAACATTTCAATTTTTTAGTCTTGAACCGGATCCTGGAACATGACCCACTGAATGGGATAGCTGAGCTATCCGGGACTCAATGGGGGACTTTTCATTCAAGGAATCACATCTGTTTCTCTCGTAGTCTCGTCGTGTTGCAGTAGAAGCCAATTAATTCACGTAGGGCACCACGTTGCAAGTCTCATCTACCGTATGGTGACCGGTAGACGAATCTTATCAGCAATTGAACGTTACGCTTCGGAATTAATCCGTATCATATACGCTATGGTCTGCACGTTTTTCTTGTCTTATCACCCTCTCAAACTGATTTATTTCTTGAATCTACTCTACCATCTGCGTTTGGTGCAATGCAAGAAGAGCTACTCTGCGTGACCCCGTCTCTCACAGCCAGCGGCAAGCCGTGCAGCAAAATCTAGACAATCCATGAATTTCGATGGATGTTCAGTCCGCAAACTATAGCATTGGGAGCATCGAGGTCGTTCCCAAATCTTCAATCTAACAATAAGTGAAACGAATATTCTACTCGATACACTTGATACAGATACGACATGACGCAACCATTTTCAAATACCTTATTATATAATGAAGATAGGGTTGTTTTGTCGCCGTCAAATTCCTCGAACAAAGATCGTTCGTTATTAGACGGATTTTCCTCTCACCACTTCCGCCCTGTTGTTATTATGAACTTGATTTGAAGTACAAAGGCGTCCGTGCTTCTTTAGCGTCTTTCTGAGAATAGCTTGCGAGTCGCTTAAAACGGATGGCGTCACACTGATGCAGAAAATTCGGCGGAATGTCGTGATCGGCGGAAATGCAAAGAAAGACAACGGCAACGCCCAAATATTTACGAATTCGAACTTTCTTCGTATTTTACTGCCATCTTGTGGCCTTTCGGATGAGTCTTGGACTTATAATTAAATTACTTTTCCGAGTGTTGTGTAACGAGGAATGGGAAGAGACTTTACGAACCGGTTAATTCGAGATAATGAACCACGTTTAAACGATAGTCACTTCACCATATCGCAGTCTGTATAATAGGTCTCCAAAGAACGACTGTCACCGTCAAACTCCGTCGTAGAGTCTCAACAACCGTGTCCCAAGTATGCCGCCGCTGTTACACGGCGTTTCTCTTGCCTTACGATTACCTATAATCGATTGCTGTACAAATTGACACGCCTAAAAACGTATCTGTTTGCAAGTTACTTGAACCTGGCACAGAAACACTCAATAATTATACACAATTGAACACCCACCAAAATATTCCTCTTACTATCATCTCACAATCAGATTTTGATTCTAGCAGAAGTTTCCTCCTACTAACATTATTGTCATATATTATACGTACCGGTCCAATTTGCCGTATACTTAGTAGACTTTCAACGGTCCAGATTTAAGAAATTTCCGTCCGATCACGGCACACAATCTGTTCCACAAGCAAATACCCCGCGGCGTATTACGAGCTTGATAAAACTTTCTTCCAGCATTAGGCATGTGTGTCCGACGTGCGCTTATCGTCACGAACAGCGCGGGATCTCCGATAGTGCGAGGACCTCGATTTCATAACCGCAACGCGCATGAGTAGCTCCGCGGTAATACGCGGGGGGCAAAGGGGGCAAGGGTTTAGAGGAAGGGGTGAGTCAACCCTCTCGGATCAGCATTCCCCGGAGGAAAGCCGATCCTTGAGTGATCTCGGAACATGCCTGCGTACACGTATCTCTGAAACAAATATGCGTGACGGGTGACAGAGAGCCCCCCTCAGGGTACCGTGCGTGGGACAGAGAGTGTGCGTTCCTCGCCCTCGCGTGGGCACCTTGCGTCCGTCCGTGCGCAGGCCGCAGGTATCGAGGCGGCTCGAAGACGGGGGATTGTTGCCGGTGGGTAACGACCACCGGCAACGTGCCGTGCGCGCAGGGCGCAGGTACGCAGCTCACGCATGCACGGACGCATCGCGCACGCACAAACGCAGGTAGGACCCGGGGCCCTCCTCGAGGGATAAAGGCCCGGCACAATAACGACAGCGGCACGGCATCGAGAGTTCCTCGAGGTGCGGCTCCGAGTCGCTTATTCTTACCCTTCTGGACGTCTTCGCGACGTTTCCATCACCCGCGCGACGGCGCCGGAATCAGGCGATCTCTGGGTGAACAAGGCGTACACAGAGGGAGAGAGAGAGAGAGACGGTTGTGGGATGAGTAGAGTGAGGAGCCGTCGTTGTGCCGTGGCAGGGGGCCGTCGTATATTAGGATGATGCTCGCGTATATGCGCGCGCCCGGTGAAGAACCGCTGGGTTGTTTGAGCCCTGGTACACCTCCGCAGCGCAACGGGAAGAAGCTGCCTCCCTGCACGGTTGTACGTACATATATGTACGTAGGTGCGTGCATGCACACCTAGTAACTACCATGAGTAAATTCGACCTCCTCTACTAGTGCAGGCGGCGCTCGACGACCCCGCGGGCTCTCTCTTATTCTTCATTCGCTCTCGCAGGGGATTCTCTGCAGGACCCGGCGAGATGCTGTGCGTGTATCATTTTCTCGCGTGTACGTAGGTACATGTGCGGCCCGCACTCCAACACTAGCATACCAATGCTCATGGTGTGCACCAGCAGCGGCAGCAACAGCAGCAACGGCAGCAACGGCAGCAACAAGAGTGTGTGATGCGTAGGTTGGCGAAGCGCGCGCATCATGCGTGGAGAGCCTGCCTGCCTCCTCCTCTCCTCCTGCCATACCCCCCTCTTTCCCTCCACCCTGGCCCCTTCCCCCTCCACCGGCCTTCTCCTCCTCGCCGCCGTTTCCTCCGCTCTCCGGGACGCGTATCGGGGCCCTTCGGGGCCCTCGAGGCCCGCGCCACACCATCAACCACGCGTATAGAGACCCTGAAAAAAGAGAGACCCAAATCCCATGCTCGCCAACCGGCCGGGGACTCGCCCCGGACCCGCTACGAAGTCGGGTAGGACCTTCCTCCGTGACTCGCCGCTCAGTCAGAAACCATCCTTGGGATCACGCGGCCAGCCTGCGAGCGCTGTCCATGAAAATTCGAGAGTAGAGAAACCCACGTGTCGTACCATTGTATGCCTACAAGTAAACAGTCGTTGGCTGTTTGGCACTTTGGTTGAATTTGTAGTTGATTTTTTTTTTTTTTTTTTTTTTACCAGTTGTTTGCTTTTTCCACTTTACTCTCTCACTCTCTCACTCTCTCTCTCTCTTCTCTGCGTTACAAACGGTCGTTTGTTATTGTTGTCTCTGTGAAACTGATCATCGTTCTCACCCTTGAAGTTACCTGGATCTGAGGGGGTTTTTCAATATTTTCGTTATTGAGATACTCGTATAGTTTTACACGATCATTCTATTACTTCTTTTTCAACTTTTATTTGTTGTGTGAACAATTCGTAACAGTGACATGAAGAAGGTTCTTCAGTTTCAAAGTTGATCCCTAAAAACGGATAGTTTGACCCTGCTGACATACTATTGGTGAGTACCGTCACGGAGTTATTCCTCTTCCTAATTCCTATACGTATATGTATGTATTCTTTTCGCCGTCATTGTTGGGTTTGGTCAACCTTATACCGGATCTGGACCTTGTGGCCTCAATAATCAAACGCAATCGACCTTTGTTCATTATTTTACCTGTTGTAAGATTTACGTACACGCAATATGTACGAAATGTTTCTTTCGAAATTTTTTGTTGAGACGACAGCAGTTACTTCATTAGCATCGTATTATACAGATAATAACAATAATAATAATAATACGACCGATCGTTCAAAGACGTGCAGAGTATTTGTTAGAATGAAATGTAATTGACTAACGAGCAAGTCGGCCAATGTCCATGATCAAATGAAGAACAATGCAGTTTGTACGCCAGGTAGAAATATGCGACCGGAGGTATTCATTTCGGGTTCATTCCAAGCGATAACCCGTTCGGAAGCTAATCGGGATTCAGAAGCATTCGAGGGAAATTAGTTAACCGTGTTTTAATCAACTCGACTCACTCCAAGTGAGCCAAAGAAAGATAAGCGAGGACACACGATGCCGCTCGGACCGAAACGTACTCTGGCCTCCAGCCCGCATCAATTTCTGTCCTCTGGATCATGATTGTTCGTTACAGGCGAGAACTCTCGCGTTTGCGTTATGTGAAAGAATTGAAATGGACGACAATGAGAAATAATCGAGTAAAAAATCACTGAGCATGAACGACAGGGAAAGCAACAAGCAAGTTTTAACGTAATCACGAATTAAGAAACCATCAATTCGGTTATAACGAAAGAGTATCAGGAGCGTTGATCACTGAAAAACAGTGTAAGTGAATTCAAAGTCTATATGCGAGGTATTCGTGTTGGTGGAAGGCAGCTTCCTCTCGTCTCGAAGAAATACGTTGGCAATTTTTTCTTTTCCACGTGTGACATAAGAAGCGAGAAAAATCTCGTCAGCAGTCTCCCACACTTTGTATGGACGTACGATTTTGCGCAAGGGCATTGAGACGCCTGCATGGGGGGATACGAAACTCCGACAATCGATTATTGTTATGGCATTTGGTGGTACTCAGAATCCGAAATCTCTGTACCTGACCTGAGATAATCCCATCCTGGGGTCCCATAGAATACACGCTCGGTCCCCCATGGACAGAAATGGTAACCTTAGGGGTGTAGGCCAAACCCCGGTTATTGTCACGGTGTAGCGAATCTCACAGCGTTGTCACCCTGAGCTGTGGGCTCCTAGTTAGGGGAAAGTTGTGCGTTTCCTTCTCTCTGGTTTTGGAAAAGGGGATGGAAATGTCCGTCTTTCTGTATCTATGGGAAAAAATTTTCAAAGTTTTCTTTTCCTTTTCTCAAATCGAAGAACCGTTTTCCCGCAGAATATTCTCTCTTATATTTCTGTACATGATTCATTGCCATGAAAACAAAATTAGTGCAATTCTCTACTAACGATAAGCTGTCTGTAGAAGATTTAATTTTCAATCTCAGAAATCAGTGTCAGATATAGTTTAAATTGCGTGATACATTATTCATCGAACCAAAGTTAAACCAATAAATCGTAAACGATTATATCAATCTCCTTTATAATTGTTCAGCATTGAGATTGACAACGCCACGTTAAACCCTCGTCACAAATTCTTCTCAAGGATTAGCCGAGGACCGACCAGCAATTCTATTTTGAACACGTACTGTGTATATTTATCATTGCTCGACGATCTTTCATCAAACTAGTGATATAACATTTTTTTCGTAGCTTGTAAAAATAAATTCAAACATACCTTGACCGTTTTTGAACTGTGATAATTCGTCTGAAAAAAAATAACGAAATTATATTAATACGCTGGTTAAAAAACTTGATCATATGTAGAACCAGAACGAAAAACCGGACCTCAGCGATCGTTGTACACGAAGAAACAAATGTATAATACCAAGATAAAGTCACCGTCTAACGATCGCCCGTATACCAAAGCCGGCAATGGACGTAGGTCCGTTACCAGCTACATCCGTTGGACGAGAATAGAAGAGAAAGAGTGAATCTCACCTATGAACCGTGGGCAACCGTTAGATCGAGTCCGGGCCGTTTTAAATTTTTTAATCACGGCTAGAAACACCTTAAATCGGGGATAGCGCCTCGCAGTACGGGACGAAAGGTCCCAAACGGCGATCCTGATGAACCGGTATCTTCCCGCAGGACCGTTGCAATTTCTTCTCCCCGTGTCCCAAATGGGAAAGACAACTCGTGGGGTGTGACTTGTCCTCGTCTGCAAGAATACCGAATATACAGGTTTCATTCATTCGTATGTTAATGCCCCTCTCGTGGAGGTTTTTTGGCCGCACATGGCAAGGGAGAGCGAAGGAGAAAAAGTAGGAGAGAGAGAGAGAGAGATACGGATAGTACCGGCTTCCGCAGTGTCCCACCGAGGAATCTTGCGCGTTACACATTTGCATACCTTCGTCCCGCCTGGGGAATCCCTGCAGGTTACCTACCGTCCGTGGGAACACACGCCACGCGGCGTATCCGCTCTCCGCGTCTCAACAAAGTCTATAGAGGCGGATTCTGGCCTAGGTGTGCGTGCCCCGTCGATGATGATCCCAACGGTCGGTCGGTTGCCGCAATCCTGCAACAAACGGACGGAGGAAGGACGGATCCGTCCGCGGGGGTTCGAAAGCGTCGCCGATGTGTGCGTGTCCGGCAAAACAACCACCGTCTCTCGAACAATGCGGTGTGTTTGGGTCGATTTTCGTTACGCGACCGCATTGTGCGCCACCCGCTGCAGGAACCAACTTTGTTGGGACCTTTGTGGTCGAGGAGGTTGCTGGCAAAGGCCGTAAAGAGATACCAGCAGCTCCGCGTGCTACCTAGAGACGTCCGAAACGTTGGACCACCACGAGTCTCGCCGAGCCAATGCAATTAGCAACAATGCCGAGCGGCCCCCCCGCCAGGATGCGGCCGAGAAGCTCTCCGCGCCTTAGACGCCTTCTACGACCTTTCAACTCGCATAAATCTTTACGCGTATATCAAGCCGGGTTTCATATACGTTTTTACGGCGTCGCGTCGCCACCGCGGCCGGTGACTTCGCGCCATTCGACTCGGTAGTAAACATATCGAAGGTGGATATTTATCCCGGTAACAAACGCACACCTTCACCTTCGCGCATATACTTAACGGAAAGGTGAACTACGCGCAACGTTGCAGGGTATTGACCACCGACTCATAACGCGACACCTTTGACTTTCCCCTTACCGATTTACGATCGGTACAATCCGCTACCCTCGTACGACGGTATTTATTATCAAATTATTGTTTAGAAATCGCTGTAAGAAATACGCAACTGTAGGTGCGCGAGTGTGATCAAACGTAACGTTTATACCTGTAAAGCTGTATTCCAGATAAGCGAGAGCAAACGATTTGTCGTAGACTTTGAACGACAAGTAAAATTTTTTACTTCGATAGTAAATTTCGGACAATATTTTAGAGGATTCATTCTCATGCACATCGATTAATTTCTTTGAAAATTTACCATTCGTGTTTTAGGTATAGTGGAACATTGTTTATTGACCGTTTACGACTGTGATAATAATTAAGACTGTAAACCGTTGCGAAGGCATTAACCAAAACACTTCCATGATCATATCCCTCGAGAATGCAATGAAACGTAAACAGTATTAGTATCAGTGCTTTTGCTAATCGACATCCGGTCGGCGTAAAAACCTGGACAGAGGCGTGCAGCGTGTGTAGGTTCTTCTACTAATGTTATAAATATCGCTAGATCATCAATATCGCTTTATCGCTGCACACAGGATGCATAACGCGTTAAACGAGAACGACGCACTTTTCAATTGAACAAAGTTGACTCGAGAAAAATAAGAAAAAAACTCGTTTTTGGTTTTCTCCAATACCAATTCAACAAATCCCAGTGAATTTTCTTGTTCTTTCAACTGCGGGATCTATCTAAATGGTCTTTTCGTCCGCGAGTAATATTTTACAATCAATTTGTCAAGATCATACGAACGTGATCGGGTACGAACGTGAATAATACACCGATCCGTTGAACAAGTCGTTCAACGAGACAGCCTACCATCGGATAGAATTGCAAGACTAACAAATCAAAAGTACGGTCCGTATCGTTAACAAAAAAAGGACTTGTATATCGCTTGAATAAGAATAATGATCGGCAAAATATTTGTAGGAAGAAACGTACTATAACCACGTTCGTGATACCGGATTGAAATTTTGTCGATCCGATGCGATACCAAGGTATTACAAGGTATATGACACGGTCATAAATAATCATAAGAAGCGGTTGTCTCTACTCGTTACAAAAACACAGGTACGCGGCGAACCGAGTTTCAGGATGTTTCTCATAGCCACAGTGTAGGCGATTAGATTGATTGGCCCCGAATCGGTCGGTGCATGTAATGGCCTGAATTACGCGCTGTGAACCATTCCGCTGCGGTCGTCGGTGAAACACCGTTCGAGCATTCGTTCCCTCCTGCCGTATGTACACCGAACCGCGACTTTCGGCCCGGATCGGGAGTTTTTCCACAGCGTTACAAGGAGCCGCGATGCGGAAGACGGACGAAGAATCCCGGCCGTTGACGGGAAGAGCTCTCGGATCTTCGTGTGTGGTCCTCGCGGTCAGCGAGAAGTGTCATTCCCCGTCGTGTGTGGCGCGGACCGTGGCACGAAACTATCGCGTATTTTTTTTCCCCTCTTTTCCGCCTCTACAGGCTTGGTGACATCTTACAATATCCTCTTTTAGGTCGCTGCTCTGTATATGGTCACCGCTAAGACCGGCTGAAAGAGGACAAAGAGAACCTCGTGGGCGCCGAAGGTGATGCAGGCCCGTGTACGAAGGGAAAGGTGAAAAGAAAGAGAGAAAGAGATAAGGAAAGAAAAGAATCGAAGAGTGATAAAGAATGAACCCACACGTTTTATTGCCGGCGGAGAATTAATCCCGATAGATATATCCGTAGAAGTGCGTAATCTTCCTTGTCCTTGTTTCTCTTTTCACTGCGGATCCCGCATTCCGTCCTGCAGGGGGAACCACGCGTGCGGCTTGAAAAACACCTCACGGAAAATACTCAGCAGTAATTACCGTTCGGAGCCTTTGGTCTCAAAAAGATCCTAATCTTTTCCCTAAACGCCCACGCAAGCCAATAATTAATCACAAATTTCACACCTCGGTGGATTCACCCTGCCGCTGCTGGCTGCAGGCCCGTATACGCGTCCAGGGATGTTCGGCTTTAGGTATACCCGTGCGCACTAGACGGTGCAGACCTGCGGGACACTCCTTCTGGGTCTTCCCCCGAACGGCGGGAATGAATAGCCCTGAGACGCTTCGCCGTAAAACGCCATGAAACTCCATGGAACGCCGTGGTAGTGCGACGAATGGGTAAACTGACCCGCATTGACAAATGATTTGGTTCTACGGTGATGCAGTCTAGGTGCGGAGACCTCCCACGTCGCCTGTCTGCCGTCGGCTCGGTCAAGAGAGACGGAGAGAGGGAGAGAGACGGTGCCTGGTAAACGATCCTTCAATTTTCCGGCATCCTTCTTATGCAAGGCCTTTACGGATGTATACCTGTGTATATATATATACTTGTATATATGCATGTACAAGAAAGGATGTGACGTAACTGCGTGGGTAATTGACGGGGTCGTGGAGGTTCGCGGTTAACATTGACGCCCAATTTCCTTACATTTTATCAAGTGATTCGGTCCCGAGTTCCGTGATGCTCGTAGCCTTGCAAACATACTCATTATGCAAACTTGACGTGTCAGTAGCTTGAAGGGTTGATAACTGGGAACGTCAGTTTTGAAAAAAAAAAGTGTGCGAATGCGCGGTCCGACCGCGGGCCGAAGACGAGCCGCAACTCTCGGTGAGAAACTGAATAAAAATCAACCAAGTCTACCCCCGTTGCCCTTCATTTTGAAAATCAACATAATATATTCCTCCCAGGGGGCCGGATGCCCCCTGTAATTTGAACCCGAATGGATGGATCCGGCGATACGGTATCCCCCCGCAGAATGCATTTCCATAATTCGTTCTTTAAACATTATTTTTAATAGGTTCGTGGCGCCAGCAACCGACAAAGGGGCTAAGGGCAAGGGCGAGTGAGTTAGTTATAGCAATATACCTGTGGACGCGCCTATATACGCGTGCATGCACGCCAGCTTGCACGCACACCTACGAACGCCCAACGAGAATAGGTAAAAGTAGCCGGTCGAGTTGAGTCGTTCCGCGTCTCGGCTCCGCGTGGGATTCGCAAGGGATTTGAGAAAACGACGGGTGAAAGTTCAGGCGAAGTCGTTCCTCTCGCGCTGCCACGCAGACGCGTGGGGTGTCTCTCCGGGGTGAAACATAAATACGACTCACCCGATACGGTTCACCGTATTTTCCCGAAACACGACATTGCAGGCTGCGTGTGGTCCTCCCTCTCACATACCATAAAACGACTCCGTTTACCGGAATCTGCCGAGATTTGCATTTGCTTGACGCACGGTGGGTATAGCGGAGGGTATAATACTCCGGTGTTTACATTTGTCGAAGGGTACCGGGCCCCCTCCTTTGCTTGGGACAATATTGGACGACGGCCTCGACCGCAGCCGGCCTGCGCACTTTCGTCGGGGGAACCACCCTGCGGGCATTCCTCTTCTCTTTAATTCGTCCTTGAGGGATAAAAAAGCGAAGAAAGCTTAGAATCGGAAAGAATTTATAACTGTACGAATCGGTCACATTCTTGATACAAAATATAAATAAATATGCGCAGTCTTCGAATGGCGAAATGATTGCATTCTTCCTCCGATCAGAATAAAAAAAATAAATAAATAAATAAAAGAAAAAATATTCGTTCAACTTGAGGTACCTGTACACGAAATTGCGCCGGTGGGGTTAATTTATCGTTTATCCTGGCTAAGAGTGGAATATTAATATTGCAATGGCGTGTCGAGCTCGAATATAACGAACGAGACAGAGCACGGCTACTGGTCGCAGCGGGAGACCGCGGTAGGGGTCCAGGTCCACGTCCCGCAGCCGCTGCTGCTGCTACCAAGAAGATTCTCCGCTCTTGGTCCCTTCCTCGGCCCCCGAGGCATCATCAACAACAACCACCGTCCGCGGCGGCGCGCGGCGTACTATATACTTCGGTTTGTTCCCTCCGACATACAATATAAGGTACAATATGTAACGTCGCCATTGCAGCACGGCCGCTGATGTCCTTCTACCGTAGATCATGCGGGCGGCTACGATTTGCCTGAGTGTGCGTGAACGGGCGTTACACTATACGCACCTTGTTCTCGGTAACGCTGCAGGATCTGTGTGTGTGTGTGTGAAGAGTACTCCGGAGGAAACGACGGGATTAACCAAACGAGCAAACCGAGTTATTCATCTTCGGTTATAGACATTCTTCATAATTATCATCGACCGGCCCTGAGGACCTGCAGAATTTTTCGTCGTTCTTCGGACACGTCGACGTGCAGAGAGAGAGAGAGAGGGAGAATGAGAGAAAGAGAGAAAGATCTCCTCGCTGACAAGACGAGAAAGGGAGGGGGGGGGGGGGGGGGGGGCGCGAGGACAAGAATGCCCCTTAAGCTGCTACCGGGCTGATGGGTAATTTGAAGACTATACCTCTTCCCGGACTGACCGAGAGATATTTCGGATCGGTATGAAATCTAAATGAAAAATCTTTCGGCCCCTATCGCCGCGGGATCTTAATCTATAAATACCCTCCATATTTCCTCCGGAGTTTCGAACGACGACACTCCGCCATCAGCGACGAAGAAGGAAGAAGGGTGTGCGCCGTGATACTGACGGCTCTGGCCCGGGCCAGGAACAAGAACAGGACCAGGACCCCGGTCGCCGTAGTGTCGGCATCTTCTCTACCTGTTTGCCCCCTTCCGAAGATCAAAAGGCGCCGCCCCGCGGCACCGTTGTTCCCGGGGTGTCATATAGAGTGGCACCGGGGGAGATGGAGCCTCCCATAGCCTGCCCTAATGGTCCGGTCGAATCTTTGGATCCGGGGGTGGCTTCGCCCTTAATAAAACGCAAATATACATCAATTTTACCTCGCGCCGATCCGAAGTGAGGAAATTATTCGTTCACGGAGAAAGGTAAATGTTCGTCACAAATTTGAAATTATCGTTCCGTATACCTTCCCATCATCCGTATTGCTCCGCGACGATACGTGTCGGTCAATTAATTTTATTCGTCAGTAGATAATTAATTGATGTCCGGATGACATAGGTACTTCCTGCTGGATCGTTTCAGGCTGAAATTGAAGAACGGCGAAAAAAAGAAATGGGGGGGGGGGGGGAATCACAAGACACCGATTAAAGTCTACTGTAAATTAAGATTTCCTCAGTCGCACCGTGTATCAAAGTGACTTACATGCGCGAACGAAAATTATAGAGCAAAAGATTTACGCCACAGCTATACCTACGTAGATACGTCACACAAATGCCTAATCGCTTCGAAGCCTGCCAGCTCGCATGGTTCTCTTTTCGCAACAATGAACCGTTCCGTTGTTTTTTCATTTTTTCCTTATCACGGTGTTCCTGGTTGGGCGTGACCGCGCGAGGCAAAGGGCAAGAAAACGGTTGCGAAGCATCGTATTGTCGCCAAGCTGAAAACGATTGTAAAACGTTGCATGCACGACAGAGCGCACGTGACACGGTTGACATTGAGTGCCTACACCTAGCCACTCACGGTATCGCCGTTTTGAGATATGTCCCCCGTAAAGCGTAACCAGTCTAGACGCGATGTCAGATTAGTTATCTGCGTCTGCGAGATGTTTCAACAGCGAACATTGTACGATGTTATAATATACTACACCTGGGTAGATGCTTGTCGCTGAAAAAGTTATAACCACTTTTGTTGATTCAAAGCCGATCGTCAGATAAGAATGTAGATGAAAACTCACCATTTCAAAGCTCCTATCTTATGTACGGGTGTCGAGACTTCACTTCCTAGCTGCGCTCACCTCGGGCCTCATTTCATTATTATCAGTAACATTATTAGTACATGCCGCTCGATGGACTTTGCTCGAATCCGATAATTTCACAATCAGATTTCGGACAGCGTATAGTATACGTATGCGTATATACATATATCTATAATATCCTTTCAGACCTCTTATCGATCTGCGACGAAGATGAGAAAAGAAACCCTACTGGTTTAAGATTGTGGCGCCTCTGCGACGAAGGACCGTTTGAAATTCTATTATAAACGTGGAGCGAGAACAAAGCGTGGTTTTAATTTTGAAACGGGTATAGGGATGCACGCGATGCGGCGTCTCGTTTTCCTCGTATAAATACCCCTAGGAAAAGTGCGCGAGATTGCAAGCCATCGCGTCTCAAGTACTCGAGTATAGGTACGCGTAGCCCGCAACGTGCATGTAAGGTCATGCACAGCGGGGGTATATTTCGAGTAGAACCATAAGGTATTTTAGTTTCGCTGTTGGGGGCTCGAAGGAGTTTTTTAAATACCCTTTGGTTGGCCTCCAAGAGGCTAAGAAGTGGTCCCTGCCTCTAAGGGCCGTGGGAGAGCCCTGATACGTTTTCACCGCTTATATTTCGCCGTCCGACGACGAGGCGTAGAAGGATTGGAAGAAAAAAAAAAGGAAATGGAATCGAAATCGATTTCACAACGCGCCCGGGTCGATAAGTATTCATCACGTATATGTATATTGCCACAAACGTGCCGTAAGGCATCCGAGAGGTACTAATTTTGCTGAAAAATTTCAACGAATCTGAGCCCCCGGTTTCGTAAGTAAAGTGCACTTATACAATGCACGCGATGATCGAAGGGAAAATAGTGTCACGTCGTGACGAGTGATAAAGTTCGATCTTACACGGTACCATATATTAAAAAATCTCGAAGAACGTCGTTAAGATCATTCGGATAAAATCGTTTAGAGCGAGCGGCATGCCCCGGAAAAGATCATCTTGGCAGTTAAGGCACAGAACATTGTGGCGGTCGTGTTTCCCGAGACATTCTCAACTTTTCAAATCCTATCTCTAACCCGGCATCTCGGTCGTCGGTGAAAATTTTTACAATTTCGTATTCAGGTCCCTTCTTTCCGTCTTTCATCTTTGATTCTTCATCTGCGATTTTACGCAGGTTGTACTCGTATTTTATGGCAAAAACAAAAATAATACGTGCCTCGGAATTCTTTCACCCACATTTCACTTAATTCGGTAACTGTTACTCTTCTGGTCCAAGGCTCTAAGCATCGTATGTGCAGGATAGGTTCTTCGACCACTGTATTACTCGGGTAATTTGCACCATTAATTCTAATCCAGACGGTAATTGACACACGTTAAGTTCGCGAGCTGATATGAAATGTAAGTAAGCAATGTATAATGTACGTATGTTACATTTGCATACCTGCACCGTAGTTTTACCACGTGCTATTCCCGCGTTTACACGCGTATTTTCGGAGATCAGAAATACGCCTGTAAATTAGACGTCAATTTCAAACGTTGGATTTAAAACGAACGGTGTCGATTATGATTACGATTATGATTATTATTATCTTCGACCTTGCTTCAAATACGAAGTAAAAATATCTGAACAAGGATTAGAGAATCACAGATGAAGTATGGATGGATATGGATGACAGGTTACATCATACCCAGTTCTATTTCTCGATTCTCCGTTATTACTCAATTTTCTCATACCAAATCCCGCTTATCGTAATCTTTATGAGTAACGGATGGTTGTGTTATTTTTATTTTTTTTTTATTTTTTATTTTTATTTTACTCGCAGGACAAAAAGTTTGTTTGCAAATAAATTCACATTCAAAGATTTTCTACATCGAATCAGTACACAAACGAAAAAAAAATAAAAATTATGCACATTCATTAACGTAACGACTTCGCAATTATATTATACGCAACACTTACATAATTACTGCCAAATCAGACTAACTGGTATACGTATATGATAAAACTCAATAAAAAAAAAAAAGATAATAAACCCCACCGAGATTTGGCACATGTGTTTATACGTCTGTTACCTATGTCTGCGTGTTAATATCTTCCACGCGCGTGTAAATAAGCATGACTACTCTTGCTATATCGGATAACGCACACTAGCGGCAGTAAATCCTCGGTATTCCCTTCATCTACGTTTATCGGCAAAATATATCGTCCGGATGGCCTAAAATTTTCCTCTCCAGCAGCGGCCGGATTTCGCTTACGCGATACATACACAAACTGCACGTCGAACTCGTTCTTCGCGGAATATGATAACGGGTTAGGCAGCAATTACACAACACTATTATTAACAATAATCGATTTAGACACGATAACTAAACCTTTACATCAATTTCAATCACTGTGTTATCTATAAGTTTTAATTTCTCGGATGAAAGCGTAGCGGTAGATATAAATTTTATCGCAAGACAAGAATACTAATTGGACTCTGTATTATTGTTGTTTATAATATTGTAAATCGTACGTATTGCGAGTAAAGAAAAAAAGAAAAACTGAACATATACACACCTGTTTGAAGTAAATTTCATTATTCGAACTTGCGTAATATCTTTGGAATGTGTTGTTAACGATGCATTAAACAAAAGACCGTTGTTTTTAACTCAATTAAATTTTCAACAGACTTTATTTACAGATTCATAATTTCAGAGATTCTCGTATAACGTTGATGCTGCTGCATGCTCATTGTCGGTACTTCCGTGCTATAGGAAGGAAAAAAAGAAGAGAGGATCAATGCACCACATGTCAGTCCTTCGAATTCAAAAATTGTGAAAATTAGCATACTTTTCTCTAAAAGTGCTACAATAGTTGGCTAATTCAATTTGCCCAATTTTAAGTCCACCTCTAGATACATTCGCCAACGAACAGGATAATTTCCTGAACGGAGTTATCAGGCGATCGTTTAGCACTCGTTACGTAAGGTTGTTTCTCCCCACTTAAATAGGCCGCAGACAGACATCAGCTATAAGGGGGACATTTAACTCGGTAGGTGATAATTTATCTAATTTCTAAAGTAATCACCACACGTGAATACTGTGTGTGCGAAAGGATTAGATAGAGCGGTTCGTAAATGGAATAGCTATGCAGGGTATTACTGTTCACGTGAGCAGCGAGTGCTTTTATTTCCATTACCCCGCCCGCCCGTCTGTGCAGCGGTATAAATTTCGGCGACGTGTGTATTCATCGTGTATAACCACTGCCAGGGCGAAAATTAGTCTTTGATAGCACTTGCTGTTAAATTTATTCATTTCGCGCAATTGATTCGTACCTATAATAGTGTTGACGGCGTTAATTTAGCTACGGCGTTCACGAAAGAATCCGTACAAAGACATATGTATGGAGAAAAGATTTGACAAATTCTTGAATAAAACGAATAACGTTTTAATTAACAATATAAATGATCTTTCTTCGGTTATATGAAGGATTTTTCGGTAATCGAAGAGGAATTCCTATTTCTGGACATCAACGGGCATAACATTTGTCTGGAAAAATCTGTCTTACATCGCTATCAGTCGCTTATACCTCCGTCACAGATAGACAATATGTTATAACGTTCAATAAACTAATAAAGAAAATTACCGCTCAACCGCGGTGCACCGCCTTCATGATTCAATATTACCCATCGATGGCTTTTTCCAATACTCTCGTCTAATACGCCACCACATAAAAGCATGATCTTCCACTCTGGTAAATTTCCGATTTATCTATTTACTCATCTGTTTATCTATTTATCTACAGTTAACGAGGCATCGCAAGGCGTCCGATAGCATGAATTAAAGTCACCCAAACACTGCAACATCTCTGTAATTTTTTCATCTTCTAAACGTTGATATACACGGCGACGAAACCACTTATCTGATAGACACACTTATTATTATTACTATTATTGTTATGCTTCTTTCTTCATTTTTCACAAGATAGTCTACTGAGGATTCATTTCGGTACGTTTGTCATCGATACGACGTTTCTAGACGGGAGAGCGACATGCTTACAAAACGTATTTGCGGAGACCCAACGAAGCAAATAAAAAGAAATTTGATAATTTCAATTTCAAACTTGTCAGGCTTAGCAAAAAATGCGTCGTTTAAACCGAAGCAAAACATACATAATAAGTATTATAATAGCGCGTATATATTTGCCTCTACCGATAAAACTTGATAAAGTGTAAAGGGTTTATCTGACCGGCAGGGGGTCGAGTATCCGGTTACTTGCGGTGAAAACCGGGCAGATTATTTGCGCTGAAACATGCCGCGTGAAATTATAAGATTACCGCGGTCGTACGAGTGCGCCTCACGTACGCGGGCCTCGCGTGTGCGAATACGCGAAGAAGCAACGGCACTCGTGGGGTCTTAGACCATTTGACGAACGTGTGTAGGTGACCCGTGCTATCAACGCGTCACTCGCCAGACGTCTGGTGATGCGAGAGCCGGGAACGAGGCCCGCTTGTAAGCCGCGTCGCGGCGCAGCTTCGCGTGTGTTAGCGAGCATTCCGCGTTATCAATAGTTCTAATTGACCGAAGAGTGGGGACGACGAGATAGCGCCTAAGTATATAGGGGGCCCGGTACCGGGGCGAGCGTAGTTTGCCGCTTGGCTCTTCGACGGATATTTGAAGGACACCGAGAGCGAGAGCAGCTTCTCATCTGCGCTCATTCGAACCTACGAGCTTTCTCACGCTTTGTCTCAATCGTTTGGATTTTCAATCCTGCATCGCGCGTTCGGTCGGACAATCATACCCGTTTAAGCGACCCGCTGACGGCTCTTCGCCGCAACAAGTCTGCTCCGATTTTCGCGACAACCGGATACCAATCATCGACGAACGAGAGAAAGGGAGCGCGCAGAGGCGTTGGGTGGAAACCGATCGAGTGTCAATAAAAGTCAATTTATACCCTTCGACGCGACTTGACAAAACTGCAGCCTGCCGAAATCGCTTGAGCTGATTCGGGACACGGTTTTGTTCGAGAAAGCCTGGAGTCGAGTTACGAGACGTGAAAAACGCCACATCATTCCTCATGGCTACTAACAGTGAGAAAGCATTTTCCTAGCATAGGAGAAAAACCTCGTGTCCAGGGAAGTCTTGGTTACGAGTGTGGAAGGCTGCGAGACGTGGTCTAGACGCAGCTTTGAATTTTAGAACGATTCGTCTGTTTTTCAGACAATTTTTACGACGACTGAAAGAATAATTGAAACGCGTAGACATTCAACGTGCAGTTTCGTCAGTGTTTTTCGTGTGGTAGAAAAATAATTTCCTACAATTCTCTCCGAAGTGAATCAACCGTGTTTGTCAAAACTATTTATCCGATCGAGTATAGTTATGTTTTCCATAAAATACAGCAAGCAGTTTCTCAGCTATCGCATACTAAAATCAAACCGGTTCAAATACATCTGACGATACGGACTCGGGCTAAATTGTTGTATCAGTGCGCTATAGTGTTTACGCCCTATTTGTGATAGCTGCGGTTCCGTCGTCGCAGCCCCGCATGACCTGAAACGTCTTGCGAAGATCAAATACTAAGCTTCGAATGAACAAGAGCTGGGAGTCCGTCGTTCTCAACTAAAATCAACCGAGAAAAAATTTCATACGAGCTTTGGCAAAAGAGGAATTATCGATCCCTTGAAAGTCGTTAGTTAGGCGAAGATTTCAGGATCGAAACAAGGAGAAGAAAAAAGTCTTAAGCCTGCTTCGAAGAAAATTAAGCGGCAAAGAAGGAGAGGAGAGGAGAGGAGAGGAGAATAGAGAATAAACCTTAACAACAAAAACGTTACTATTACTCGTTCGGTAATCGTTAATTAAAAGTAATACTATCGTGTATAGCGTGTATCGCGTGGCGCACCGATAATTTTATTTCTTGTCAACACGATCGTAAAGAAGACGATATCTACTGTCAGTAAAAATTCGCTTTTCCCGGGCCTCGAGTCCACAACTCGGGATCCGCCAAAAACGGCCCTCAAAATAGCAACCTAAGACCGGGGGCAGAGGTAAAAAATTGATAAAGTACCGATTCAACATCCGGGAAAAGTTCATCGCCATACCCGACAGAGAATATAAATAAAAAACCGAGAAACCAAACACATCTGCACGTCTTTGAGGTACCGCAAGGAGAAAGACCACCCGAAACCTATAAAATAGCCTATTTCGAAAGTATCTAAAGTAAAAAATGATCCTTTACGTTCCCGGCAGAATGCCAACCCACGTTAACCCCTACGGCGTGGCTCGCTACCCGGGCAGCTTCCTGGGCAGCGCTCCTGCGGGCTACCAAAGCCTGGCGAACACCTTCTCCGGCGTACCGATTACCACCAACTACCCTAATCTGAGCCTGCACCACCCTAGGCTGGACTTCTCGGCGTGGCCGCATAGGATGCCCGTCGAGGAAGAGCTGGGGACTTCCCCGCCAGCAGGACTCCCTAGCCTCGGGGCTTCCCCGAACTGCAGCCTCGGCACCGCGGGTCCTCCGAGTCCAGCCCACAGCGACTCTGACGCTTCAAGTTCCAGCCTGGAACTCGGCTCCGTACGGAAAGGAGAGAACACGCAGCTAAAATGCAGGTGAGCTTCTCCACGATCTTTGTTGTTTCGCTGGACTTTGCGTGATTTCGATATTACTTTTCTGCTACTCTAATTAATATCGCCCCTGCAAGGTGACGCTGGAATTCTTCATTGCATTGCGAATTTCTTCTGTATGATAAACTTTGTCGAATATCGGAATTATTTCTTTGATGTTAGTGTAATTATGCAGTTTATACAGAGAAATTAATAACTCGCATTTCGTGTATATACGACTGCGTCATGTAATGAAACCGTGTGGAATTTTCCGCAATACACGGAAAGCGGCTCTTTCAGCCTCGTGCAGTGAGAGGCCAAATGACTGCTAATTACAGGGCAGACACACGTCAGCCAAAACTGATGAATGACCACCGTTGGCGATTAGCACTTTCACCGACAGACGTTATTGACTTGGAATCATGTACTCTTGTTGTTAGCGTAGTGCGAACTGCAGGCCAATCACGGCATCGTATATTCGCGAGTCAATCGGATGTCGATTATGACGTCTGAATTTGCGACTAGAATGAAAGGCACTGATACACAAGTCGAGAAATTATAACGTTTCATTTCGGTAGGGCTCCAATTGCTTATAAGGACACATATTAAAAAAAAAAAAAAAAAGAAGAAGATATTCTAACCGCGTGGGACTCGTAAAACTCATACGAGACGTGAAGTTCCAGATAAGTGAATCGTTATCAAGCTGGATAGTCTACCGGGAGATAAAGTATCCCGGGGAATACTGCGACGCAGAAATATATTTGATCTTATGTCAGTCATCTTCAAATATTTATTATATAA
Organism: Neodiprion pinetum; assembly: GCF_021155775.2. Taxonomy (NCBI): domain Eukaryota; kingdom Metazoa; phylum Arthropoda; class Insecta; order Hymenoptera; family Diprionidae; genus Neodiprion; species Neodiprion pinetum. Next base: position 33,770,748 of record NC_060234.1, read on the forward strand.
TAATATTGTTCCGTTAAAATGGGACTTTGCAGCAACGGAGTTAGGTTGAGTTGTCACCGGTTGCTTGTTGTCATACCGTGCAGTATGCAATATTTTCAGGAAATTTCATCGCAAAATACGTTTATAGCTGTAGTCCTTCCTTCAATAGCATACGCGACATATGTACGTATATACGTGCGTGTTGAGTTATTATTCTGCAATGCGGGATAGGTACGCATACTGACGATGAGAGAAAAGTCGTTGAATCAAAAGAAATAAAAAAATTGTTTTGATCAACTACATGCGGGGTTTACGGGCGGCGAAACGAATATTTGGTTATTACAACAATTTAGAATTTGCATGAGCTAAATGAAAATTACTTCTGATGACTAAATTATTATTTACCACGAATACGAGGATGTACGGTCAACGAAATATTAAGTTGTATCAACGACCTGTATTATATAGTTAATATGAAAATCATTTTCTTAATCTGAAAATCCTAGTTTTTGATCCAACGAACGTTTGATCTATGCAACATCATGTTTATTCTTCAGTAACGCAAATAACTCATGATTGTTCGCAAGTCGGATAAAACGCATTTGTAGTTTCCAATTAAACCGCGCGATTTTTTTCAGGATTCGAACCGGGGACCGCTTGCAAATATCTATCCTCCTGCCTAGTCGCACATCTGTATTCACTGCGCCAAACTATCCCACAGACTTCGGGTTAATTTTTGCTCAGTTAGATGAGATTTACTCGACATAAATATTTCGTTTGTCATTGGCCCAACACACTAAAAACTTGGATCAACGAAGCAAGTAGTACCTACAAGATATAGATTTGTCTCGGCTAAGAAACTTTATTTTTCTCCTTCAATCATCAAAAGTTCTTGACAAGAAACATATTTAGTTCGTTCAACCATACGTATTCAACAATGTATAAGTTTGAACGGAAAGAATAAAAATTAGCTAGTTCGACGAAATCAATTTGTTAACTAAGTCACATGTAGGGGTTGATTCAAGAAGATCAAACTTGATTCCGCGGAATAGTGAAGTCTTTGACTACAAAAAATTTTCAGTTGAAGCGATTGCACGCGTTCAATCGAAGGTGCCCCCTTCTTCAACCGGATCATTGAGTTGACGTAACTGAATATTGTTTGGACCTATCACATTTTCGATCAAATTAAACGCATAATTCAAATAACTCGTTCGGTTGATTCGACCTGACAGAATTTACGATGCTAACTACGGTATGTTCATTTTCAGAAAACAATGATCGAAGGTGTGTAATATCAGGTTTGGCTCGGATGAATCGCCCATAGGATCAGACTGCGTCTTTGGGAATAAAAGATATATTTGAAAAATAATGATAATAAACAAGGGAGGATAAGAAACTAATTGAGACTAGAAGAATAATCGCAGTGTTGTAACGTGAGTAGCGCTGTATCGAAAGAATCTGAAAAGTAAAGAAACAATGTTAATTCGTGGTTGATTGAAGAGGCTTGTCCAGAAATATAGGCACAGATTGGGTATTTTAAAAGGTGAGTAGACAACGTATCCAGAATTGAAGGAAGGAGTACACAGAATGCGTTTCAGTATTGTAACCGAACAAGTCGATTGGAGAACATCGCGCGAACTAGGCGCTGCAGACAAGATTACACGAACTAGGTGTAATCAAGTCTAGGGCGTGAATTAAATGCTCTTAAGAAGCTTGCACGAACTAGGTGCAATGAAATAGAAGAGGGTACTCATTGTCAACCTTTTATGTAACGAAGGTATGGGGTCTTTCGATGATCGAAGCTGATGTCAACTCGGCGCTGGTCAGACCAGAAATGAGCGTCGCTCCGCGGTGACGCTTTTATAAGAAGTGGTTGGTCGTATCATCGAGCGTTCACCAGTCGCTCGGTGACGTCACAATTTTAGAAATAGCGACCGAAAGATTCTCTTCTCCCTTGCCGAATTATGCTCTTAGGTGATCATTCATTCGTTGTAAATTTATACATGCCGAATTTGTTAGTTTAACTACAATAAAGAAACATGTAACTGTAAGGTTATTAAACAGAAGGAACAATTTTTCATCCAACTAAATCGATTCGGTTGATTCAACGACGTTTTTCTCCGTGTACCTATACTCTGTGTAGGTTGTTTGATAGTAAATAACGTCACATTTCGATGTTATTGTTAACTTCTTGACGTGGTGTTGGTGGTCAACTGCTGTAAAAATACGCCGTATTTATGAAATGCAGTATCTCGTGTTATTGTATTTAGTTATAACCGGTTACTAGACATCATTATCAGCCATCACAAGTCTGTCTGAAGACGATGAATTGTTGTAATTAATCGCCAACAATATTCAATAGCGGTGGGTCGGCTCGGCGTGGATTATAAGTAAAAAAAAAAAAAAAAAATACAGGGAGCATAGAAAATCATTAGCGGTACAAAATTATTGTCTCATTGTCAAACAAATATGAATACTTATTTAAAAGTCATTAATTTGAAACGATTAATGACGTAACATTGGATGTTAAACAGTAATTATTCAATTCCGACTTGTACTCGCTTACATTGTACTTTTGTTTACTTCGAGTAGGCAGGTACATTAATTTTATTCAAATAAATTGAACTTGCGTTTCATATCTCGGATGAATGCTAATTGAACTGGTTCTTCGAGCATTCTCGATTCTCTTTTACATCTCACACTTGTATTTGCAACGTAATTGACAGAGTTTCTTTACGTGCAAGAATTTCACATAACTAATTGATTTTCTTGCATCAATCAACTGCGTTTATCAAATTTTAGGAATGCTTTGATTTGTCTTATGTTATTCAATAAAAAAGTTGAAATTTTAATTTCCTACTCGATGTGAATCTATATATATATACGTATGACATTTGAATTAATTATTTTTTTTACATGGAAAACATGTGATCAAACAAACGTAAATATAAAGTAAGAAAAATAGAACTCCACGTTACGTTTCTACTTATGTGTAAGTATATTGATACAAGAACTTCTAATGGCGACAAATGAAACTTTTTTTTTTCTTTTATTATTTTACACGAATTGAAATAACTCCTCTATAGATACGTTTTTCTTCGTACACTCGTTTACCTCGGAGCTGTAAATACGCCGAGAAAGAATTTCGAGTCCGCTGCTATTGATGGGATATCGCGCTCTCGTTGGGTTTCGTCGATTTTAACCGCAACGCGAAATACTCGTAGCGGAGTCGAGTGTAAGTATAAATAATACATGTGATCATCACGTGAAAGATAAGGACGTCGTTCAAATCACAGAAATAATTCATTGTATAACACTATACACAGTGCATCGTTGTAAAAACAAGTTCAACTCGACTGGTTGCAGAAATTATAAATTCATGTTACATTACACACGGGAGAACGTCAAGCATGGAGTTCACTAATTGAGGTTCAAGGAAACGCTGCCATCGCAAACATCATCCTTCGCCTTGAGAGTCTTACATGGCTCGATGGCCGGCATTTTGCCGCTTGTACGCGTTACATATCGGACGAGCGAATCTCGAAATGTGCATATTTAGGAGAATGTTGAACGTGAAAACACCCGCGGCGGCATAAACAGTGCATCTATATTTGTGCGGTGTGTACGAAGCACGTGTACGAATAAGGAGACCCCATTATGCTCCGTTTCGTATCACCGTAATCGTCCAGCAGACGCACGAAATGCCCGGGATTCAATTCGCAGAGGAATTCAGAGGCGTTTCTTTCTCCCATTTTTTTTATTTTTATTTTATTTTATTTTTTTTACCAAAACGCCGCATTGAATACCCGAAAGAATTCGTGCACACATTGTTACCGTACGTCTATGTGTATATACATATACATACATAAATATGCGCATGTATACACACGCTGTGTATGTGCAGGCTTGCAAGTTTAACATTGCCTTGGTCTCTTGACCCGCGACGGTCTTCAGTCAGTGTCTATTTATTCGCGCAATATCATCGTCGTTGATTATATGAAAGGGTTGAATTTAGTCGCTGTGGTACATAACGACTCTCGGAATAGTGTATACTATATCAGGATCTCGCGGCTCGAGAGATAAAGTGAGGTCAAACGGAGCCAATTGTAAAAATGAGACCGTCGTCAATTGATAAAAATGTTTCATTGAATGCCGATGACGCGGTTCCATTGAAATTTCATGAACGTTCGTCGTTATTATTTCCAATTTCAAAGTGGATATCTTTGATATCAAAATTATACGAAGTCAAGTAGAATCTACTATTCCCCGCCATAAAAACGATTTGTGTAATTTCAACAGCAGAACTTGAGCGCAGTGCAAAGTTTACATAGTAAAGACTTTTAACACGGTTAGCCAATCAATGACAAATACCAACTGATACGAGAGACAATCGAATGCTGAGTTTAGATTCGGTGCTAGACTGCCGAGGTGGTGATTTTAGTAAACAGGAAAAGCTAAACAACCAAAAACAGTAATAAAATCGACACTGTAATTTTAAAGATAGGTGTAGCCTAAAAGCAATTTACACGTTTACGTCTATTATCAGAGAAATACGAATATAAAGACGCCCAACTGAACTTGACGCCGAACGGTGGTTATACTTGCGATGTGGGAGAGGCAGCGGAAAAGGAAAATAAAAAAATAACCCAATAACTTACCTATAGTATTTCGTTTAGCCTGTCAGTCGCTACAAGCTCCGAAAACTTGTTTCATTTATGTTAAGGACGTTGAAGGTTTCTTCTCCTCCGGGGTAATTACGGTTCCCCGAACGAGGAGTTAATGGGCTGTAAATAACGAAGAATGAATTAGACTTAAAATATAAACTCAAAGACTATAAAAATTGAAATAATTAGATACTCGAGGTATGCTTACCGATATTAATTTCCCTTTACCTTTTCTTATATTCTCTATTCTCTGTTTTATAACAGGTGGATAAATTGCGGTCGGTGGTTCGCGTCTCTGGAACAACTAGCCGGACACGTTGCGAGACTGCACGCTGCTCCCGGGCCAAAGGGGCTATTTTACTGCGGATGGGAAAGCTGCGCGAGAGGCGATCGCGGATTTAACGCCAGGTGAATATTTACAGATTCCATTTACTGCGCGTAAAACGGGAACTCGTCCATTCGTCACAGAATTGAAAATTGTCATCGATTCCTTTACTGACGACCTCCGCTCTGGTTGCAGGTACAAAATGTTGGTGCACGTCCGCACTCACACTAACGAGAAGCCGCACCATTGCTTCCAGTGCGACAAGAGCTTCAGCCGTGCGGAAAACTTGAAGATTCACGCCCGTTCTCACACCGGTGAACGTCCCTACGTCTGCCCGGTTGAAGGGTGCAATAAAGCGTATTCAAACTCGTCGGATCGTTTCAAGCATACGAGAACACACGCGGTGGATAAACCGTATTGCTGCAAAGTGCCGGGCTGCCCTAAGAGGTACACGGATCCGTCATCGCTGAGGAAACACGTGAAGACGTACAGACATTACGTGAACAACAACGACAAGATGCTGCAGGTGAAGAGTTTCGACGATAATGTTAGCCAGGACAAGACGAGCTTAGTCAAGTCCGAATCGGACAAGAAGGATTCTAGCATCGAAAGCAACACGAGTTTGAGTCCGAAGATGAGCTACAGCTTCGAGGAGCAACAAAAGTTTGTCGAAAGGAACAATTTTTACAACCTTGAACAGCAGGATCAGGAGCATCAAGTTACGCCGTCGAAATTCGAACAGGATGTGAAAATTTATCCAAGAGTTTACGACGAGAATTACATCTTACCGCAGAGAATTCAAGTGAATCCGCTCTACGGGCAGAGTCCGAGCGACGACGTATCATCGCCACTTACTAGTCCGCCCCAAGAAATATATCCCAGAATTAGCATGCAGTCGACCCCCATAAAGATCGAGGAACCGAGCGTATGTCCGAAAACGACTACCGTCGACTACCGAAACATCGAATCGATCGTAAACAGCACACCGAAAAAGGAATCGTCGATTTGCGAAGTGAGGAATTCTGTGATAAGGAGGGCCGAGGATGTCAAGATGGACGTAGAACAACGGACGAACACCAAAGAACAAAACAGCGAATGCTGCTGCCACCGAAAATGTTGCATTCACGACAACGACAGCATACTTAAAAAGACGAAAATTCTCTCTGATCTGATTTTGAAGACGCAAAACCCGCTGTTTAGGCATCTTCTAGGAACGGTTGACTTGCAATACGGCCTTCAAAACATGTGGAATAATATGGCTGACACGACAAATACTTGCGGGCAAGATTTGAGGGTGAAGAATAACGACACCGTTACCGAAATGGAACAAGATCTACCTCTAGATCTGACGATTAACAAGTAATTACATCAATATCGTGCCTACCAAATACTGTATATTCAAGATTCAAATCTCTTTCAGTAAATACGATCCACCTGAACGAATAGCGAACGTTCCACCATGGGAAATGTACATGTAAAAAAACTGGAAAAGATAATCGAACATTCGTTACTCGACGAGTGCCTTATGAAAGGGATTTCAATCCATGTAACCGGTGTACAAATTCCGTAACTCTTTTGATCAAATAGTAAAGCCAAATATATTACGTGTAAGAATCGATCGGATATATTCGACAATCAAATATGATTTGCTCAATATAATCTATTTGCCTTATCATGCCTTAACTATTAAGTTACAATACTACGCTCCAAGTTTGTGCCAAAATGTTGTCACTCACCACTAGCTTATATAGTCGAGCACTGTTATGTAATATACTCAACATGTATATACATATGTTCACACTTATAGGCGACATATATGTATATATTTACGAGCGTTCAACTCACATGATGAAAAACAAAAGTGAGCAGCATTTCGAGTTAATATCTTTTTGTATTTAAATAAAAGTATGAAAAAAGTGCCTTATTCTGTGAGAAAAGCTGTATAACAATGTGACTAGCTAATAAACCGTATTATTTATATGAACACTATCCCTGAGTCTGTTATCTCTTGCCTACTTCTACCGCTGGCGCATGATTCGGCTGATAATACGTTGTATTCGAGATAGATGGCAAGAAAAGATGTAGGCTACGTTCAATGCCCTGTGCAAACATGCATTAATAATAATTAAGATAATAATGCCAACCATTGTTACGTTACGGAAAACTAAATGCACTGTAAATTATTTACTACTAGAACAGTCCGTAAGTAATAACGTTGTCTTGAAACGGGGACAGTACAATGCACACGAAATTTCTTCAAGTGCTAATAAAACAAAAAATGAGATTGTAGTATTATTGAAAGCGTAATGAAATACAGCATTTTTAAACGCATAATATTATTGTGCAATATACATTCTTTTTTCATTTTCATTTTGTTTTGTAAATTTTCGCTACTCTGTTTTCAGAGAGGAGGCGAAGTTATTACAATCACCCCGAAAATGAGAATTCGAGTTGGAACTAAATTACCGCCTTCTTAAAAAAAAAGACTCGCATCCAATGCAAATTTTCAAACGGACTTCTGTCTGTGTGCGTGCATATTATGTAACATTACAATTCACCGTGGCGGTTTTCCTCATTTCGAAATGATTAAAGTTTCAACAGAATCGCTTCAACAGTTTCTGAAATGTAATGTAAATTCTGCTATTTCAAATAGCTGTAAATAGTCGCTTCATCATAGCTGTGCACACACACGTATATTCATATAAATGTGGCAGACTTAGATAAATGTCTTTTAAATTTTGATGAGTAACATTTTGATTCACGACATCAAAGTAGTCTGAATATGAACATGATACTTCATCATTGCAAGAAAAATTTTTATAAAGCGGGACGGTTTTGTCAGTCACTTACCCCCTACAGTCTGATATATCAAAATGATAGTTGATATACCAACTTTTACACACATCGTACAAGGGATTTACGCTGATTCAATTATTCATCATCAACACACATCCGATACATTTATAAGGCGTGGAAAATATCCATTTATGAATTGGATGTGGTTATGTATGCAACGGTTCAATAAATGTGGCGAGTCTTTGCTTAAGCAATGAATTCACTTTCAAAACAGGGAGGGAAATTCACTGCTGACGGATGTCCGGCATTATTACGAATCAAGTACGGTAAATTACAGCAGTTTCAAAGAAGTTTATTACATAATTGTCCGTAATAGATAGAAAGCCACTTCCCCTCGTTTCCGCCATCTCAACTTGGAAATTGCATGACCGGTGCACTTTTTTTCAAAAGACTTGACAATAATTAACGATACGCTGTATTTCAAGAGATGCTGTGACTCGTGAGGAGATCGGACATGCCATCCTTAATTATTTTCAGGCACTCCAAATCAGCGTTGATTGTAGAAATGAGTTGAGACATTCCTTGCTGTTCCATAGTTAAATACTGCAACGAAGGACAATACATATTAATTGATATTAGCGAATGTAAAGCAATGTAAGGATACACTTGTCTCGTACATCCTAAGCTGATACTGATCAGTTTTGTTAAAAACAAAAAATTAGTTTTAAATGTTGACCACAAAATTGACTCTGGTCTAGCAATTGTGATAACTTCATAATTAGGAAGAGTAAACTAAGTTTTGTACTGAAGATATGAAATACACTCACGGTTTTAATATCGTCTTGGGCAATAGGATCCATAGTATATCGTTCGTGGTTTTGAGAGTCCATATGCCGTCTCATTCTCAGTTGTGAAAGCATTTCACTGATTCTTCCCTTAAACTGTGTCGGAGCACTTATTTGCGAATGCATTGCTTCAAACCTATTTGTTAGCACTTCTTCTTCAGGTTGTAATGCTAACCCAACCTTGCGCGTTATTTCTTGACGAACCAGCACCTAGAAATTCATTTATGAAACGTATTATTACATTAAGTAAAGCAGTATGATGGTAAAAAAATTTGACGAATCCAAATGAAATGGCCCAGTATACGGGGTAAGTAAAAAAAAATCGCACCAAATTTAGACGTGAATAAAATCCGAATGCATTGACTTTATTATGAAAATTTTCTTTTTTGCTTGAAATTAGGACAATAAACAATTTGTTTCGCGTTTGAAAATTTGAACTTCAAATCACAATTTAAGATGAAAATTAGGCTAAACATTCTTTAATAATAATTTTTTTTTATCCTCCCAGCGAATTTTGCAAAATCTGTTTTTCAAGATCGTGTATCTCAGCAAGGATGAAGATTTTCTAGATTTCCGAACACAAAACGAAAGGTTTATGTTTTTAATTTCGAGTAAAAAGAGTTTCGAAAATTGGTCGATGCGTTCGAAATTTATTCACGTTTTAACTCGGTCTGGTTTTTTTGGCCCACCCAGTGCGTAGAAGTAGAATGAAATAAAATTATCAAGATCCTCTTCACCTGTAAAACTCGGTGTTGCAGCTCGAGTAAATTTCGTCGATGTTCTTTCAATCTTGCTTGAGTTGCAGTGTGTTGTCTCTGTAAACTTTGAATTCTTTCTGCAGCCAAGTCTAGAAATGCTCTATGCTTGGCTGTTTCTTCTTCTTGGCATTTCAATCTATATTTGACTTGATTGAAGCCAATCATTGGCACTGGAATATATTTCTCTGGGTTTGGATTATCTAATTGCGCTTGCTTCCATAATCTGGGATCAATAGACGACGGTGGGTTATCCAAATATTCCTTCAGTTGACTAGGGTCTAATTTAACCTGTGGAAAAATGTTTTCCACGCCCATTTGGGCCAGCTGTTGTTTTTGCATAGTCTGTGTAAAGAAACTAACTAACTCGTTTGCCGGAATTTTCCTAGACAATCCTGTCACACCTTTTTCAGATACGCAGATTGTCACGTGACTTTTATTGTCATCTGTCGATTTTATAGTATCAACAGTTAATGTTAAATTTGGTTTATTTCCGAGAATGGTGTTGAGTGATGTAATCAACGTCTGTTTTCCATCTTTTAATTCCTGTTCTTTTTTGTTGAAACAAATAACGACCAGTCCATCATTGTTATCTGCATCTGGCATACAGCTATAACCAATAGCTTTGAATCTACACAAAGGATTTTCTTGTGTCAAATCTATAGGAGGTGCCACCGACGAGTAGTAAGCTTTTCCAGTACCCCATAATGCTTGGATCAAGTTCCATCTTGCTATGGTATTATCACGTTCGTCATTAAAAAGTTGGCAGTTAAATACTGCATTATAAAGTGCTTCCGATATCGCATTCACAGATTGTTGCTGCGGTTGTTGCTGTTGCTGCTGTTGTTGCGGTTGGGTAAGAGTTGTTCCTAACCCAGTAAGACCAGAACCTGAAAAATAACGTCTTAGGTAAAATCATGTCTCTCATAGTGGTGAAGATATTTCAAGTACGGGCAATTAAAATATAATTATCTGTCCTTTCTCCTCTAGCGTTTGAATGCATTAAGATTGGATTAGTACAAGAGTTCCAGGGTGCTTGGAAAATATATTATTTCTAATATTTTTTCCAAATTCGGATTTCAGTTAACCTGTTCCAAAGCTGCTGAAGCCTGTTGTATTTATTGCAGCTGGCTTAGCACCAAATCCACCAAATCCTGTTGTGCCGAATCCTGTTGTTGTTGTGCCTGATGTGCTAAAGCCACCAAATAAGCTCGGTGCCGAAGATGTCGCCATGGTTGGGAACGAACCAAATCCACCGAAACCTGTTGAACTTGTAGTCGCAGTTGTCCCAAATCCACTGAATGCCGTAGATGAAGTTGCTGGCGTACCACCAAATCCTGCACCTGTCCCAAACCCGAAAGATGAACCTGGAGTGCCAAATGTTATCGTACTCGTGGCTGGTGTTCCAAATCCTCCGACTGTTGATGTACCAAAGCCACCGCTAGTTCCAAAGGCAGGTGCCTGTGTTGCAGGGGTACCAAATCCTCCAAGAGCTGGTGCTGATGTAGCCGGAGTGCCGAATCCAAACGATGGTGTACCAAAACCAGCTAAGATAATATAAATAAAATGAATTACTCTTCGAAGCAAACTTTTTTCAATTAAAAAACAAATTATTACTTGACTATATTTCTAAATTACAAGTGTGATAATTCTGCTGTCTCTTTTTACACATTATTCAATAGTTTGATGTGTTGGCGGGTGTGAGCGTATTATATTATTTAATGGACTTGGTACAGAAATTAAATTCATAGTGAATAAATACCCCATTTCTTAAATCTTTCAAACTTGTCATGTAAGAATTTTAGCATTGTGCCCTAGTTGCAGATAATAAAATTATGTTCACTATTCGGAAATTGAATAGACCGGGTCTCATGTATATGCAAAAAGCAACTCATCTGAGGCAATGTAATATTCTGAAGTGTCAACCGCATCCTTGAACTTTTATTCCAGTGTATTATGAAAATTTCCGATTTACATCAGAGTTCAAAGATCAAATGTTCGCTATAAAGGCAATTGTACCAAGCCGTCAGATGTTTTCCCCAGAAATCATGGATGACGTGGTAATAAAAATCACCGCTCGACAAAAGACAACCAGGTGTGTCTAACAATTTCAATATGTAGACAGATTTCTAGGGGAAATGTCAAAACGTGACCAAGTTTTTGATGTCAAGAAACATGAAATTAATTTTCTTCTGAAGTTCTATTTATCGAATTGTAATTCTGACTAGATTGATGAAGTATAATTCTTACACAATATTTGGTAAGACTGGTTTCCTATCTATTAAAATTATGTATCGCGAAAAATATAAAGTAGCACAAAAGACGAAGATTTGCCTACGATATAATGTTTCTTTCATCATTTCTACGTATCTCTGTGGTGGGAAAAACCGACCACGAACATCCGGTTAAATGTGACTTCAACAAGTTGTCGGAAGCTGATACTTTCCTTGTTGCAGCTTTGAGGGATTCTCGGCTGCTCAAGCATCAACAGGGTTTAATGACTATAAAGCTGTCAGTGAAGGTAAACGTAGTGTGACTATTTATTTTTCGCAAATCAAGATGAGCTTTTCCAAAAACGTAAAACACCAACGGCTGGTACGTATATCAATATTGTACTACTATTATCATGCTTTATAATCAACTCAGCTGATTCAAAATTTGGATACCATGTAGATTAACAATGTGTTTGTTGACTTTACAATACAATTAACATAAAATTACCTCAGTTTCTCATTCACCCATTGCAACGCAATAAGAATAATGGAAATACTTTACCATGCTTCCAATTCTAATCCAAAGCAACTAAATCATAACTCATACGATGAACACACCCATCCCTATCCACGCCAAGTGAGTACTAGTCCTGTTGACGAAGTTACGGAGTTTGAAAATGAACTGGGAACCACAGAGGAATCATTTGGAGTAATTTAAAGTTCCCTTTATACATATTCGATTACCGTCATTGTCAGAAATTCCGCACTCTTTGCTCATTGTAACTAACCAAAGTTGATGAAACACACATATATATACATAATAACTTGTGTGCAATACTGATGTGATGAAGATTTTTTGCTTTGTTCTCAGACTCAATATTACAATATTTGGTACTTTATTATTTTATTTCCAGGATACTATAGGCGATATGTCCACTATACTGCATGAACTATCTGAAAGCACCACGCCGATTGTTACTACTCAGACTACCACCACCATGCAATCCATTGCATCTGGTCAAAATGGATCTTCAGACGAATCGAGTCAAACGATATTGATAGTTTTGGGATTGCTCTTAGGAATTCTAGTGCTAGTATGCTGCGTTCTTGCCTGCATACTTGCCAGACTTAGGAGGAAAGGTTTTTGCACAGTGCAAGGTAGAAATCAAGAGACGTGCGACGAAGAGTGCCCAGGAGAAGATATGGATCTCGGACAATCAACAAAGAATTCAGAAGCATCAGTGAAACATATGAATTCTCGGTCGTCGGATCAATTGCTCAAGAAGTAACCTAACGCAACAGATGTTTCATACTCTGAGGATGATTTTATAGGTTGGAGATTACGACTGAGCTAGGATTTGGAATAAAAAATGTCATATTAACTAGAAAGAGCGGAGTGTCGTGGTCAATCTTTGGTAAAGCTTAAACTACCCAGACAATTCGATCGCTCTCTACTGCCTTAAACACATCGTAGTGCAATTCGTAAGAACGTAGATACTTTTTTCGTGCCGATCACATCAGCGAATTTAGAACTAATAAGTAAAATTTATTGTTATGAATTTGTAGTCATTTAGGTTATTGTTTGAAAATACACCAAGTTCTAGTTCATACTTACTCGGTTTCGCTGCTGTGGCTGTGCCTGAAGCTTGCGCCCCAAATCCAAAATTTGGTGTTGCTGAGGGGGTAGAAGTCCCAAATCCAGTACCAAAGGACATTTTGATAATTTGTTTATTTAAAGAATTAGTACAAATTAAGAAACATAACCCCAAATAACACTGGCTAATACACAGTCGGAAGTTCTATCATACAACACGCACACACGAAAGTGATATTCTATGTATTATTCGACCAGAAATAAACTCCCAGCTGTTAATTGGCCGTTCGATCAACTCTGTGATATGATTGGCTCGCAAAGCACGCTTGCGCTCTGTTTGCTTACTCGTCAGTGACGTCACTTGCGCGCAATTTATTTGAATGACAGTAATCACGGTACTATACCTATATCATGTACAGATATTTGAAATTTGGATAAGATTGAACTATCAAACTCCGCTTTTACAGATTGATACCACTCTTGTATATGTTTATTTATGTATAACCAAGTATTTACACGCACCGTTGTCTGAAGACTTATAGTCTTCAGTCAACGCACGCACCTTGTACTACAATTATTAGACACTTTGTTAATAAATCATGACTTTTGTGCTTTTTTAAATTTGCGTTTTTCTCGACTAGTTACTAAATATATGACGAATTTATCTCACGTAATAGTAAGAATTATATTTTTTTGAAGCATCTTCCTATCGTTGGCTCTAATGATTTGAATTATGAATTGAAGAGTTACTCTCATTTCAATAGCATGATTTTACAGCAGGGAGGTTTTACAATATTTTCCATAATTAGAGAAGAATAACCACTTAATTTAATTCTAATGGAAAAAAATTGCTACTGTATTTGCGTAGTGTCCTATACATGAAATTTAATTTCTGGTTCTTGAAAGTAGACAAGGATATTTGTACATTTACTTTCTTTGTTTGCCATTATATGCTAATAAAATAATACTGACCCATCAAGCTCATAACTCGACTGTTGGACTTGTGTCACCAGGACCTGTGGAATTTACTAAAGTATGTCCGATTAAATAAAACGATTAAAAGATCCAAATAAATTATTTAAGGATGTATAGGCGTGTGAATCAAAATAGTGCTAGGTCAATGAAAATTATACAAATTGTTCTCACTTTTATTTTAAATGCCTAACTGTTTTCCATAAGAATCAGTGTAAGATCACGAAAAATTAAAAGTATAATAACTCCGGCATGATTTAGACAATAGCCTAAAATTTTAAACGGATATTCAAAATAAAAGTGAGAACAATTTGTACAAATTACGTCTTGCTTGATTTATAAATCGAAACATAACATACACAATCGTTATTAGACAGTACCTCTCTCCTTATAGCGGAGGCTATAAGAAATATTGCGATTGCTGGAGAAAACGTCCTTATTTAATCTTTCTCCATCCATGGCTGGAACGTCACGTAATTGTCCAGTTTTCCGAAAAAATTTTCTTGCACTCTTTGTTTGTCTTCCACTGCAGTTTCCTTCTTCTTTTATTTATATGGTTAATCTCCGTTCCCTTCTATAAATGGACTCGTGTCTGTGACAAATTTTCAATGATTCTATCAACGGCACCATAATGCTTATTGTGTAATTTGCGCAACCTAATGTTGGCAGAAAAATATAAATTTAAGAAAAAATCGTAAGATACAGCACAGCATTATTGAATTATACTCGCTTTATTGACACATATTGTCTTATAAGAAAACGATCTGTTCGTCTAGTTCCGTGGGGTTGAAATATTCTTGTAGAATCTTTCCGAATACTTCTATTATAATTATATTGTTACCGAACGAAATAAACGTTCCAGTTATTTTTTGCGTACATCAGCAAATGAAGTAATTACCTCAGTTGTTTGCTCGAAATTGTACAGATTACATTACAACAATAAAATGATATCGTAAAACAATATTTTCACAGAGTTTGTTATGTAACAGCCAACATTTATGTAATTCAATTTCATGTAGAAACACTCAATAAAAACTCCTATTTTCTATAACGTACATATACATGTATTAATATATATATTTTACTTTCTTCAACGTTTGATATTACTTATTTAAAATTTGTAAAACTCCAACAGTGCTCCAATTTCTCATAACGTACATTACAATTAGATTGAAATAATAAGTATATAGAATATCGTAGCCAGAAATCATAATTAACCCTCAGAATGTGATGAACAATAGTTTGAGAGTAAGTGAAAATCTAATTTCATACAAGTCTGAAGTGGAAATTTTTGAACACTGTAGTTCCCTTACGTATACCTAAATTACATGAGGCATATAAAAATCTCATGAACTACCGCTGATCCAGTATATTGAGCGTAAGAAAAATAACATAAATTTCATTAACTTCGTGTTATTGAATTTCTGATTTAAGATATTACAAACCGGAATTTCTCCAACAAATTAATCAATTGAACAGCTATCTATGTATCTGTGCGTAATTGTTACTATGAGCATCTCAAATATCCTTGTGACACAATGCGAATATAAATAGCAAATCATTGTCCAATTTTCGTCAAACATACCTGAAAAATTGATATAATTTTTTATAGTTTACATGAAAAAAAGGTGAAAAAAAATAACAGAAAACATACTATTTTCTATTAATCGACAGTATAATGACATCCCCTAAATTCTAATTGTCATATTTTAGCTGATTATTCAGATATACCTACTAATATACTACACATGTTGGCTAAATTTATATCAACTACATTGGATTTTTTAATTGCAGTCAAATCACAATAAGAACTTAGATGTTTTTGAAATATTCAAGACTTGTAGTAAATTGTTACTTGTCATCTTTATATTTCAAACTAAACTCGTGAGCAAAACTATTATAATCATATGTAAAATAGATATCAAAATTAAACTTTGGTATTGAACCATTTTACATTTTGCTAATCATTTATCGTTTGACGTTATAACATGAGGAAAAATCGTATTGCTTATTATATATGTATGATATTTGACGTCGAATTTATTTGTAAAGAGAAGATGAACAAATCGTATGATTTCGTTTGATAACTGACTCTGTTGTATTTTTGTAATACGACTATTAATAAACATATGGCAAGTAGTAAGGACATTTCGAATTAAAAAAATTGCTCTTCTCCGAAGTCAAATCACCGTAGTCAAATCCAATAACGTACATAGTTGGTTTTAAGGTATACAAGTAGAATTGCTTGACTGGCTGAAAATCTTTTAGTTAGTTTCTTTATCTAATAACTTTTCATCTAAAGGACGACAGCCCCCAGTCACCCAGCGTGGTCCGTTTCTAAAAACAAAAAGTTAAATTCCGTTTTTTTGAAATATCATAAACTTGTCACACACATATATAGCGGTTTGTCGCATTCATAAATAATTTTAATTTCATATTGATCACTTGATGGCTCATTTGAAATGATTTCTCTCCATTGATCTAGTTATCGAAGGCTTGCATGAAAGCTACAATGTTATACTACCTCATCAAGACTCCCAAATAATTTATGAATGGACACGATATTAAGCGTTTAAATCTCGTTAGCATGTCTAAATATCACTTAGTCAAGTCATTATTCTACATTTTATTTTAATTTGGGAGTAAGCTTCATGAGGTTTACATTAATATGGAAGTACTTTAATATTATAAGATTTTGTCTAACGAGATTTAACTGCAATTATTACATCTAATTCTAAAACAGTCACTAATTCTGAGAATAAATAATTTATATCTCAACTTTACTGTATTATAAAGCCCAATTAGAAATTGCATTTGTATTTTCAAAGAGTAAAAAAGTGTTTCTTTTGTTTTGGACCCATAAGACTAAATTTGTCATAGGCAACAAAGATTATTTTATATCCATGACGAAAGTGCATCAACAGACGCGGAATTATTTAACGGAACAAAAATAAATATAACCGTATACACTAATTACATTAAACATCGATTATCATAAAATGCATTTATGCGTATAGATCTTGTCGTTGTGAGATCAGAAAAAACTTATTTAGGCCGCAATCTATCATTTCTATGAGATCGATTTTGTGCACTTTTAATTGTAATAGGTCCCAAATTTTTTTCGGATGAGACAATTTTATGCAGATTATTCGTTAATCTCGTTACATACGGGGTTACTTACAATAGACACGATAATTTATGTGCGCATAATCTACATATTCCTGCACATCTCATCACTTTCAATATATGAACGCTGCTAATACATTGATATTCGAACGTTTAGCATTGCATTTTTTCCATCACAAGCCATTGCCGACTTGATAAACATATGTTAGTTATGACAAACGAATAACTATAAGATGAGGATTAGGCGAATAGAACTACTCGAATGTCGATAAAGATTGTCTTTTGTACTGAATCATGAGTGACATCGATTTGAATTTACAAAAATTAGTTACCGATATGCATGGAACATAAACTTCTGATAATTGGTGATTGATATAATGATTCGAATTTTTCGTAATATAAAAGCATTTGGCCCGATTTCTCATATATTATATATCAGAGAAAAGCCAAGTCGTCGGTTGAAAGCAACAACATCCTATCTCAGAATTTGGCTCAACAAAACCTCATATCAGATTTCAGTTCAACAAAACCCTATCTCAGAATTTTGTTCAAAATCATTGTATTTCCTCGAAGATTACTTTGGACATACAACATTGTTCAACGAAATTCTGAGATGGGGTTTTGTTGAATCAAAATCTGAGATACGATGTTGTTGCTCTCAGCCGATGAAGTTATCTTTATTGTTTCGAAGTTAAGATGAAGAAAGATGGTTGACAAACTGTAATTTGAATGTAAATACGCCATTATTTTGACGTGGATCATTTGAAAAATTTATTACAGTATTTATTATCTCGTAATCTGAAAACTCAGTTTTTTCCAATTGTATGAGTAAAATTTCGATCATACAGGGTCATTCATTGGTTCCTCAACCTGATCCTTGAGCAGGAGAGTTAAAATCGGTTGCGTTAATCGCACTCGTTTTCATTATCCGATGAATGGCTCGAGAAGTTCTCTGTGAAGCTGTATTTCTATAATAATCCAATACACCCCCTTGCCATTGAAATTGTATCTGATTTTCTAGATACATTTCTCATTCAAATAGTGATATAAACGGGTCAGAATTACAAAAGAAACTTTTTAAATCACAAAAAAAGATTGACCTGGAAAATATGAATAAGAAAATGATATGAATAACATGATACATATTCAATGAATTTTGTACAAAATGCAAGTAATGATAGTCCATTGAAACACGAAAAATAAATCTACAAGTATTGCTCAGTGGACAGCAAAATTATAATCTGCAATTCTGTTTAAAAGAGTTTGCAATCAATTCTCTGTAGAAAGATTGAGTGTTGAAATATAACACCATGAATAAAAACAACTTATTTATATACAAACAATAAGGTGATCTTAACAGCAACAAAAACAGTATATACGGCGCTATGATTTAGCAAGGTTAGGAGATAAATGAAATAACAGAAGGAATAATTTAAAAAATCATAGAACATTTCCAACCGTAGCACATGTGTTGTAATACTTGGAAGAATTTATCTAGCGTTTGGACAAAAAAAATTTGCAACTGCTATGCGGAATACTTTGATTTATAAAAGAGGAAATAGAACTGAAACATTTTACAGATAAGATTCTGAGAACTCAAAATCAGAAGCTGAAGCACGAGATGATCTTGTATATATGGAAATGCCCCCACCAATCGCACTATCAGACGTTCCTTCTCCGGTTACAAAGTCTGCTACAATCAAGGAATCCTTCGGAATATTTATTGGACCTCCCTTAGTCGCATCCCTCTCGGCTAATCGTTGTTTCAACATTCTGATTTTCTCCTCTTTCTATCGTACAAAGAATAAAATGTTACAAGAATCCTCCACACCCGCTATTAAAACCATATATATATATATATTTGGTACTACACATACATAATTAATACTCTTGAATGAAAATCATCGACATACACAACATTGGAAACACAACTGTACATTCAAACGTATAATTGATGTGAGGTATTGCTTACCGCTGCAATGAGCTTTTGCAACTCATCATTTTCGATCAACAACTTCTGATATCTTTCTTCATCCTCCTTGCATATACCAACATCAGGATTATACTTAGATTCTGCCTTATCCCTTGGATGCCGTATAACTTCGATAACTTTGGGTACAAATATTAAAGCCATGCTTAGAAAGCAGCAGAATATGATAGCTAATGCAACAAAGGCAAAACTCGCATCCTGTTGACTTGCAATCACCATTGTTACCGGGGCTGTGATAAGGCATAATACTACGACATTGTAAATCGACATTCCCACGTAACGCGAATCGTTAATCTGCTTCACTTTAATACTGCGTGTCTCATAGGCCAAAAATAGACCAAATACCAATACAATGCCTTTATACCCATATATTAAACCTGAAATACATATTCACTCACTTTTAGTTAAAGTTTGGCTTGGAGCGAGCTGTTATATTTTGTTGCAGGATTATAATTTAAGTATAATATCAACTTAGATTCGTGAAGTGTTAGTAGAAGCTATTCACCGAGCCATATTATGTTATGATCACTTTCGCAGTGCTCTAACTCCGGTCTAATCCTGGCATCGTCATCTCCATACAAAGATGGCTCTAATTGGAAGACCTCTATGCGCCGCTGCAGTGGATCTAACAACTGCCATGCGCTCAGAATTATAACGTCGATTGTCAGGAGTGCGCTCACCATTGTATAGAGCTTCCACGGCTGAATTTTCTTCTGTATAGATGAAACTTTTTGTTTAACCAAAAATAACTAGAAAAAGGGTAAATATTACGAATACAGGGCTGAATTGTGACCGATCTGAAAAACATGCAGGATCAATCAATTAGTAATCTTTGCACTATAGTTACTACATGTGGCAAATATCTATTCTATGTCAAAGTGATATATCACACAAGGGTCAATTCTTTATGGGGGGTGCATAATCGGTGTAATATAATATGCCGTGTAATTTGATAAAAAGCACATTTCCACGGATGTAATGGTAAAATATATCGATGACCTGGGCAACATACATGATAGAAAACAATACCTAAATTGTTTACGGCTTGCATTCAAACTTAAACATACCTACTCTGCAATATTATTTACTTATACCTATGCGTGGACACGTATGTTCTCATTACAATTTGCCAATGAGTCTATATCATGCTACTAAATCGCTGCATTCCTCGATTTATATAACCAGGAGACGTTCTATGCTACTTGTGAAAAAGTTGGTATCATATCAATGATTTTCTGTATTAACTTCTAGTCTATTCATTGTTATTTAATTTCGTAAATGGAATATAAAAAATATATCTTGAAATTTATCTTACTCCAAACCCTTCGATGTTATGTTAGAAAGCGTACAGATTACTTTTATGGAATTTTACATTGTGGAAGTTTCCTAGTTGAAAATCGGGCTTTTTCATTAAAAATAGGATTTCAGGTAGGCATTAGCGCACAGAATATAAACACATCTATATCTCACCTTAGCTTGGTCGGCTTTAGTTTTGGTCGTCAGTCTATGTACCCTCCAAACTTTACTGAACATCGCTCCAAAAGCCAAGGTAAATCCAGTCGATAACATCCAAGCTCTAGCTTGACAAATGTTTGGATACTCGGATGGTTCCACAAATCGCCCGTCAGCTCCCAGTAAAAATACAGATACTAAGCAAGTGATAACACCCGTTAACATTATTGTATTGCAAATTGGATGTGACGACATGATCACTCTGGAAGTAAATGGCACAATGTATAAACAGTATTAAGCATTATTGTAGTGGAAAAAATCATCTACAACAAATTACAATTATTCTTTCAAAAATGCAAACGATTTTACCTCCTATGTCTATTCCAACTATTAAAAACGATCAAGGCCATCGCTATTACGATTCCTGCCGATGATACCGTGCCCATGCATATGAATAAAGGCAAAGAAACTGTTCGCAGGACTCTTCGAACAATTGTTCGATCTTGTGGGGCTTTACCACCAATCCACCTCTCCTTGTCTAGCCACGTTAAATTATCACTTTGAGTGTCATAGTATCCAAGTTTCACATACGTCCCACCTACAACCTGTTCTATTTGCGTCAAAGCAATTCGATCTCCTTGGGAACTGAATGCTACATATCCCTGAAAACAAATGTGCGTCAAATTAAATATTGGTCTGATAAAGGCTTATTATCCATAACGTTAAGTGACTTACAGAAACTCCAAGGAATTGTGTTGAGTTTATTGCTGAATAAATGTCATCGGCTATCTCTTTATCGGTATAAGTGAAATTTTTCAAACTCTTACCAAGTCTATTCAGTTTTTCCATTGTTTTGTTAAATGCTGAAATGAATCACACATAAAATCTTTAAATTTGACAATATTGTGAAAAGCCACGAATACCTAGATAGTGTGATGATTTTCACAGTTTTAAAAAGCGATTCATATAAAAGCTCTCACCCAGAGCTACCGACCAGACAGCATCATAAGCAAGTGGTGCCTCTTGATAACCCTCAGGATATCTATTGTTATCAATATCATAGCCATGTGCCTTTAACATGTCATTCAATCTTTGTCTGAAATCCTCCGAAGTCATTCCGCTAATTGTTTTCTGATTATTCTGGTTCCACATAAGGGCTTCAGTCGTCAAATGGCCTTCTGCGGCCTGTCGCATTTGTTCCTTTGTGCAAGTTATGCCTTCCTTATCCAAATTCCTTTCAAACCAGTCATCTTCGTACCAGCCGATAAAAAACCATACGTAACTCTTGCCATAAAGCTTTTGATGATAAAGTTCGCACAGTACCCGTCTGGCTGCAACGACGTAAAATAAACCTACTATTACTCGGGCATCTTGACGACGTAAATTTCTAACTGCGTCCGCAGGGTCTGACAAAAAACTCTGGCGTGTTACAATTTCAATTCCAGCCTCCTTGCATCGTGCTTCCAAATCTTCCACGGTCTACAGAGAAATTTGTGTGTAATAATTAATGTTACGGAATTACATACTGTGCTGATGAAAAGTTTCGTTCGACTAAATTGCTAAAATCGACTGAATTTTATACAGTTAATAAAAGTCTTTGCCACATACAGAGATGAATACTTCTTCGGCTTGCTGTAAAATGGCAACTCGAGACCATCCAAATTTTTGGAGTAGCTTGATTCTTGTTGGATTATGTACCGTGGCTGATGGATGAGTTCTGAACAGTGTAGGAAAGCGATTACGATCTGATAAAGCTGGCGATGAGGCGCCATAGCATAACTGAAAATATAAGGATATGTATTATTTTTATTGCGTATAGTCAAATGTGTAATTTGCATTCGTCGAATATAGCTAAGTACTTACAACTACCAAATTCCACATTTTAGCAGCTTCAGCAACTGTGGTACAAACTGTGCTGCAGCCAGCTAGTAACATTAACTTCTGAGGTTTGTTGTATAATAAATTGTACATGACAGATGCTCCCAGTCCTGGCTCGCACTGAAATAAATAATTTTAAAACTCAACCTGTTTCATTTAATATACCAACTTCGGAGATAAAAATTTGTTTTGTTTTTGCAATTACCTCGCTGTCATTTGAATGTAACTTTAAAGTAAATCCAGGTAGTAAATCTTTTTGACTATTCACATCATCCAGGGCCAAGTTTGCTGCTGGCATGCATGCCTAAAAAGCAATATTTATCCCTTCGTATTTCTTTTATTTCAGAACAACTTTGTAAATTATATAAATTATAACAAAGTAAATTATACTCAGCATAACAAGTAACTGAAACTACAGCAAGTAATATTTTGGAAAAGAGGAAATTTCACAATGCAAGTTACGGAGCAGCAATTTTATTATATTCGTTCAGGCCAATTTCAATTATATAGCCTAGTGTTTCAAGTTCATAATGTGTATAATATAAAATATAAAAATATCACTGCAGATTTCTTGAGATTTAAAAGTTCAATATCGACGTACCTGACCTCCCTGCCATCCGCCTTCTCCAGCAATGGGAAATATGCCACCAATGTGCAAGACGTTGTCTTCTGGAGGTAACAATCCTCGAACGACGATTGGAATCAATGTAGTCACAGCAATGAAAAGTATGAACATGGTTGAAGAACTGAAAAAATAAATTCTGTCTTATTTTAGTGGAAATTCATATGGATGTATAAAATCTATTCCATTCCTTGCAGAATAATATCTCTACAATTTCTGTGAAAATTTTAACTTCCTGACGTTCCGCAGAAATTGGAATCTAGCCATTTCTGAAAAATTTCTAATCAATCCTTCTTAATACCTTATACAGTTATTTATTTTTCAACTTTGTCCAGAACTCATCTCGTATTGAACACTTTCTAAAAGACTCTAAGAAAATATTATTTCCAGAGATAATCACAAATTATTTAAAAGAATTTTCCCATCAGGAATATTGTTCCCCATATTCATTTATCAATTGGTCTACCCACCACTCATGGTTATCAAATAGTATGAGGCCAGCTGATGTTGGATGTAGAGAGATTTGCCATACAAATTATTATGAAGCTGAAGCTACCAACCAAAGTTAGGGGCCAAACCTTTTAAACTTTTTGGTATCAGAAAAATGCAGTTCAGTATTATCCTCACAATTCTATAAAATTATTGTGAGTTCAAGGTATTTCACATAATTTTGATTTTCGGACTTCACTACTTTATTCGAATGAACATTAGAACGTTTGTCTGCCAATTCTGACTACTAGCTTCAGCCTCGTCACATTATTCTTATCAAAGCAGTTACTAAAACACGAATATGTATAAAATATCATATACTATGTAAATGACAAACGTAAAATTAATACCTTGCTTACGAGAATATTCAGTATAAAGTTAGACCATCAGTAGCTCAATCTCCAATCATTGAGATGTGAACTTTGGGTCGTGAATGACTGACAAAATCCATTGTAATGAGGCCAAAAATCGAAAGTCAACAGGTGCTGTAAAAATTAATTTCTGTATAGCTTATTCCTTATAATAAATCAAAAATTCCCTCAATTCATTAATAGACACCTCACTAAAATACCTTTGAGAAGAACTAATCTTTATCAGATTCAGGGTTGGATTCTAAATCAATTGAAGATTTAAAAAATGGTCTAAGCAAGTTTTTTTTCACAGTTTTTACCCACCTTGAGCACCAAGCCCTGCTGAGGAGTGATTTTACTAAACCAGGATGGCTCTTGTGTGTAATTCACTTCATATTGATTTCAGCGCCTGGCCCTGGCCCAGAGGGCTGTGTGTGAAAGAGACTTGCGGTGGTGGGGGGTAGATATGGAATCCGTGTGTCACAGGTTGAGGAAAGTCCGTGCTAGCGATGCACCTTTATGTTAGAAGAAACCGAAGAAACTTCATCGCCGAACAGCATCTTCGTAAATTTTAAAATTGCGTGACTGAAATATGACGATTGACGACATTAATTTTAATCGATATTAATATATGTTCACATAGGTATAGACCGTAGCTGGTGATAACCGCGAATAAAATTGTTGGATTACAAGTTAAGTTTCAAGGATTTAAAAACAGTGTAACGAAACTAAAGCTAAAATTACTGAACATTTCAAAATAAAGAACATACATGTCCATGGATTACTGACAATGAATGCTAACATGACACGTTGACTGAACATCTTCAGTCAACGCATGACATTAAAACATGGCAACAATGAATTGCAGGTGTACGCTAAAATTAGAGCATTTAACGGTATTCTGAAATATCGGAGGTACATGCCAAGGCGGATCACCTTTACTTTGTTCTGGGAATGTTTTGGCAATTCGTTTGGCGCTTGAACATGTTCAAATTCGTAAATACCTCATGCGATAAGTCGGTGACGTCATTCCCTACCCGGCTGTCAGCTGATCGCCAACATGGCAGTCAAAGCTGAGAGATGCCTCTTCGGTAGTTTGGTGAGAGCCTTCGAGCGTTGTGTTTCTGCTGCGGTGAACTGTCAATTCCGTATATTCTTGATGTTATCAATTCGTGAAGTAAAATATCTGTCAAAAAATGTCGGCCCAGCGAGCTCTGCCTCAAAGCAAAGAGGCATTATTGAAATCTTATACAACAAGACTGAAAGACGACGTCAAATCGATGTTGGAAAACTTCGAAGGTATAACATAACATAACCTCAAACAGGTTTTATATATTTTATATTTGGTTTGCTATTCATTCTCCTTTCTCTAATCGTATTCAAAATGAGTATCACTATAAATTATTAGAATAACTCATTCTCACGTGGCTTTACCTCAATTTAATTGCCAATAATTTTGCATTCATTCATCACGGATCTGTTGACATCCGTTTCTATCGACAAATTCCAGTATTCTGAATTCCCTAGGTGTGACTTACTAACAAAGTAAATGTCCAGAACTGCAAAACTTGTCCTCGTATGGATAGATGCCATTAAAGTAAAAACTGTAAAAAAGAAAGTCTAGGCTGATCTTTCGTTTGGTATAAATATGATATCTTTCACTTACGACATCTTGGGTCAAATGAATAGTCTATTAAACAGGCTCAGTTTGCTTAAGATGACAATATATGATGATTTTCTATTTTTTTGTACAATACTTGAGCAAACATTTTTGGAAGTATAAAATCAACTCAATACTAAAGTGTCCGTATCATGGCGATTCGTTCATGTTCAATGCTGTCTTGTGATAATTGTTTCTAATTCCAGTGTATCTAACTGAGAAGTGGGATTTTTTCATGACTGACTAGATTAATATAAATTCCATAAATTGATATGTATTAAATAAAGAAATGTTAATAGACAACAATTCATTAATTGATGAAATATTTCTTGGTATTTTTACAGAAATAGTTAAACTGGCGAAAGGTGAAAATGATACCCAACTATCACGCATGACACAGTGTGAACAGGATACATACGAAATGCACGTCAGAGCGGCAAACATTGTTCGTGCTGGAGAATCTTTAATGAAGCTCGTATCTGACATAAAGCAATATTTAATTTTAAATGATTTTCCATCTGTCAATGATGCGATTACACAGAATAGTAAATTATTTCGGACTAAACAGGCTGAATGTGATCAAAAACTTGCTTCTTTAAGAGATGATATGGCTGCCGATCTATATGACTTGGAAGAAGAATATTACACGTCGATTTATAAGTGAAAAAGTGTTTTGCACTCAGGAGAACTGAGAAAAATCAGAATATTCATTATAAGCTCGGCTTTGAGCCAGTGTAGATATAAGGCAGCCCTGTCTCAAATTGTAATGCAATGAGTAAAATTACCCATCTATTCTAGTGAAATATTTTGTATAATTGAATAAATAATTGATTTTACTAAAGAAAAGTCCGAGAATTTCTTCCATATCTCACTTTTTCAAATGTTACTTATTTGTATTGCATAAAAATTATAAATATTTTAAACTGAGGCGAAAGAATATGAAAGTGATTTACCTGCGAATAGTAACTGGTATAACAATCATCTACAATATAATTTCAATCAGTATTGTATTTACGGTACTGCGAGTAGAATGAAAGGAATCAATTTGCATTTCAACGGAAAACAGGCAGATTTCGAAGCTACGTAATCATTGCACGCATGATAAAACAGTGGAAAACCGTCGCGACCATAGTTTTTAGTTTAATGATTTCTTTATTACTTCAATATTTCGTAACACGTAGTTTCCAGTACAGTAGATACATCACACAGTTTTTTTATATTTAATATTTTTTTTAATTATTGTTTTGCTAATCAATATGTATGATTTTAGTATAAATCAATGCTTCGTGGTAATTATAGTCTTATGATTAATGTAATACTAGTTGTTTAATCAAATGATATAATATAATTAACATCTTGCATACTATGCCGATGGATATATTACGATACTGTACAATAATAATTTACATAAACTTACGGAGCCTGCGCAAATATATCAAAAGAAACTTAATGGAAACGATGTAACAATTTTCTCACACAGTTGAGGGTAAACATATTTACCGACTCTTGGAATGTGTAATGTTAAGTAACCACTTCAGATTTTTCTAGCCAACCAAAACCAACTGTACTAGCTTCAATAGGCTACTAAACAATAAGGGTAAAACTAGTACATAAAAATCGTACTAGACACAGGAGTACAGTAAATCTTGTTATTAATATTATTGGTTAATCCATTCAGTTACATCACGCAGACTCAAAGGAAAATTTGAAATATTCCGCAAGTGAACAAATTTAAAAGAAAAAACATTACGATGACAGGTAAATGCCGTGACATTGACGTACCAGCTAAATTACAATAAAAGAAAAAATAATAACATTCAAAATGAATAGTAATAAAGAAAAAAAGGAGAGCAAAATTACGAAGAATAAAACATTACATCACAAAGATGAAATTCTATGAAATGATTCACTCTTTGCATACAGATTTTCAGTTTTAAATATCACCATTTATCATTGTATATATAGTGAGAAGTTTTTTGGCGGTCGTCTGACATAGCTTTGGTATATCGAAAAACAGAGTATACCAAGAAATAGTTTATGTCAATCATACTCGCCAAAAAATACTTGTCGATGATGAACTTTTGATCTAAATTTTAAAAAATTTGGCTTTCAAAACTGGAATTTTCAAACTTACACTGAACTAAGTGAGACTTTATCACGAGACTTTTAATACCAGTGTTAACTGGTCACTGAGCACTGAATGTAAACGATTGAACCGTTCCATAGCTTCAATTTAAGTTATATACTTATATTTATCATATTTTTATTCAATCACACTTTAAATACTACACTTAATATTTTTAAAGGGAATATTATTTTGAACATTACGGGTTCAGTTGATTTCAGCTCCGAAACACCAATAAAAAATCATCAACGAATAACACACTGAATGACAAATTATGACTCATAGTTATACTTTTAAATCAATAAGAAGTTATTGAATTTTTCTTCATCGGAATCGTTGACAAAGACAGTATTCCAATATGACTTAAGACCAACAATAATTTAATATATACAAAATTTAAGTCACTTAAGATTAATAATCATAATTAACAATTAGACTTTCCAAATTGGTACTTTACCCTAGAATTCATCAATTTTGACAAATACATGCTCTTGGTCCACATCCAAACACAACATGTGAGGATGAAACACATGTAACTAATTCAAGACCTTATTGTATTATTTCTTCATTTATTTCATTCAATGTTCACCCTGCGGCTTGATTCGACAATAAGTGATGCTCGAGTAAAAAAAAAAATTTGATTTAATAATTATCTTCTTAAGTCGTTAGAAAATTGGAAATTTCATACAAAAGGTAGGAATGGATGAAAATTCACTTCAATGTGCAAACCACTGTACGGAATGAAAGAATCTGGAATTTTCAATTACATTTTATCGTTTTAAAAACAATACGCGGTAACTCATCCTAAGTAGACTTAAACTCTACTTTGGCAAAACGTTTACAAGTCTAAACTTTAGTGGGTTTTTCTATTTTCACAAATTTTTCACGATCTTGTATGATTAGTTATTTTTTTTTTTTTTTTTTTTTACTTCTCTTTTTGTTTTTATACAAAGTTCACTCAAAAGCACGCCATATTTTTATTTTTTTTTTGCTAAAATCCCATTACTATCATAATTTGAAATAATCTCAAAAGTGACTTTGAATTATCTTAAAACGTCCTAGTAAACTTTTCTCAAAACTGATATGCACCATCGTCGTCCCTCTCTTACAGAGGAAAAAATATTTGGGCTTTAAAAATATATTGAAAGGGTGGTGTGTTACATTTGGCAGTTATGTTACGCTAATTCAGTATTCAGAAAAGCCTGACTTACACAACAAATATATATGTATACATATATGTGTATATTGTATAGAGTAAATGCATATACTTGGAATGATGCTGTTCACAGGTTATTTCGCTGATTAAGCATTTTCTTATTATTCTTGTTATCCACGAGTTGCTTCTTACGTTATCAGCAACAACTCGATCGCTAATTCACTACCAGAATATATTTCTAAAGTGTATAAGTATATGTATAATTAAATTAATAACTATGTATCATGCTTTCGTACTGTGAGCATTCGTCCAGCCAGTATCCTGCGCTTAACTAAATTGTATAAGCATATAAATAGGTTTTCTTCCTCATTGCTTTTTAATGACCATTCAAAGTCTTATGATCGAACTAAACATTATTAAAACAGCAAATCTGCCGTCGTTTCGGATCCCCATGCACCGGCGTCTTGGGCTGGTTTCAAGTAGTCGACTTCCCCCAGACTTTCGGGTTGTTCAACGCGCGAAGCGGTCGAGGATGGCGATGCCCTGGTGACCCCAAGTTCAAATCCTTCCGAGGCCAGGTCTACTTTGCTTGGAGTGTAACTGGCTAAACCACCTCCACCTGCGAGGGACAAGCACTAGCGGTGAGCAACTTACATGACATAGTACAAAGCATCTAATATTATACCTACACATTACGGGAAATAAAAAGGTAACTAGGACCGTTTTATTGAGGACAATGGAAAAGGTCTCGGAGGCTTTTGTCCCATGCCGTTAGGTTTGCAGTAATTATTGTGAGACGTCGTGCCGCCGTTAAACAATTAAAAAAATTACGTTTTCCAGCTACCTCAATTAAAAATTTTCATAATATTTGGTAAAATGAAATTGTCAAACTTTCGAATCTGGCTACATATGTATATACACATACAGATTATATCGAATGAAAACTCAATGGAAATTACCAGTAGTAACATTAAAACGTGGGTGGGGGGGAAGAGCAATCTTTTTACTAGCAATGTGAGTAATAATTACGATAACCAATCTATTAATGAAAACGATATCAGATGCGGATTCATCATCAATACCATCAATCTTAAACAGTCTACTGATAAGTAAGGATTTCCTTTTTTGGTAACTGAATATAACGTACCAGGTTGTTGAAGTAAGTAACGTTAACGTCACGGAACATCAGGAAGAAATAAGAATAAGTTCATGTACTGATTATTTTTCAACTGCGAATTTTTCGCAAGTGCAAATACAACCCTACTTAACGTGATGTTAACTACACAAAAGACTCTACCATTGGGTCAAAGTCAAGCAAACACTGCGAGGAACTAGGGTTTACTAAATCGAAGCAAGGTTTCGTCTCTTCATCTGTAAAATACCCGAAAAATACCGAGAAGAGTTAACGAAGATATATCATTAAATACCGTGATTATTAGTGAGTTGATTGAGAGTTTGATTAAATGAGATTAGTGATACATTATAGCATGCCGTACAGAATTTCGGCAAAAAATTGTTTACACTTCAGCTGCTGCTACGAATTGTTTGTTATCGAAAAAAAAAATTACGAAAATCTCTGTTTATCAATCTGCCATTAATATCGTCAATATCCGTCAAACGCCGTACGTAGCATGTTGCGAAAGTGTGCATTGCGCATTCGGTGATTGACATAAAATTTTGCATGTTTGCATATTTTATATTGTTTACACTATTTTGTTAGCCTTTGTTATTCGGCCTTGCCAACGTCGTTTTTCCTACCACAATACACGCCCTGTATATCAAATTCCAAACTTTATATTATTAAAAAACGAACGAGGAAAAAAAAAACAATAGAATAAATTAATGTGCGTCGAGTTGACACGACGACTAGTAAAAAATTTTAAATTTACCTAAGACAGATGGAACGCCCGGCGTTGGGCTGACTGATGGTGGTCGGTTATCTACAGCATCTCTGGTAGAATCTGATCGGTCAATCGAAGAATCTGATGTAATTTTACTACTCTCCCCTACGAGCATCGACGCCTCGCTTGGATATTCAAAAGTTCGTGTCGCCGTATCGTCAAATTGAATGCGATGCTGAAAATGAAAACACACAAAATTTAATCACTCATATGAGCGGGAAAAACTATACAACTGTTTCTTATATAATACATTGAACATTGCGACGGAAGATGGTATAAGCATCTGATAAAAAAATAAAAAGCGGATTTCCTGGCGTGGTATATAGGGGGGTGTTAATATAGAATCTCTCACGATAATACATTTTTGTGTCAGGTTATTTATATTTGATTACCATTACGCATAAGATCAAGGATAGTAAAATTTATGAACACGTCGTATTTGCCGTCTGGCCATAGCTTTAAAGGATCCTGTATTCCA
Organism: Neodiprion pinetum; assembly: GCF_021155775.2. NCBI lineage: Eukaryota > Metazoa > Arthropoda > Insecta > Hymenoptera > Diprionidae > Neodiprion > Neodiprion pinetum. Next base: position 33,802,118 of record NC_060234.1, read on the forward strand.
TTTATAACAGTAACTAGTCACACTCGCTGAGTTTTTGACTGAAACGAGAATGGCGTCATCGCCGGTATAACACCTATTCATTGCAGGAAAGAAGTCGTCATCTTCATTTTTGTATACAAGTAAAAGTATTTTCATATTCAACCAGAAACCCGTATCTGACAGGAATATGAACGTACATTGCGTGTACTGCAAGATATATGAGATAAAAAAAAAAAATTTATCGCTGAATGACGAGTGATTGAAAAAACACGTGCCTGAAAATTAAATTCATACAACAGTTAGTTGTCGTCGAACATTATACTGACAATCTTTATTGGTAAAGAACGACATAAAAATTGCTTCATTATTGCAGAATTATGTATATCAAGAATGGCACGCGCAGTTTTTCCGACAGGATTGTTTTACATATATAAACATTATAACATTATTACAATACCGTATAGCAATACTTCTGAATACATCGTAACCGTACCGGTGATTATTTCAAGCACGAGATGACTGCTTACAGCGGTTAATTAAATGAATCCACCGTTGTTGCTTTACGCTGCTGTGACTATATAATGATATCATTTTGAAAGAGCGCCGATTCCACTGCACGCCGCGCATTTCATGCAGCGAAATTAAATAAGTACGTAGGTACAAGTAACCTTACTAGCTCCGCGAGACTTTTTCCTACACTCTTTTACTTTTTTTCGTTTGCTCTTCGTTTTACAACAAGAGAGTGTAGTTACTTCGTACAGCATGCAGTTTCCCGGTCTGGTAGTTCAAGCGATAATAAAAACCGTTAACACAAAGATAAAAAATGAACTAAACTTCAATGAGTAGGCATCATAGACATTGAAAATTGCAAGTATACAGAAAGTATGATTCAGTGTCCAATAAATGTCCGCTTGAGTAAGAAATTGAGTCACCATATTTTTGCCCTAGGCCTAAAAAGATGACAAATGGTTGAGTAAATTATGGTTCCAAGTATGTGCAGCGCGCACACTTACAAACCATGAATGTACTTCGGCATGTTCGCCATCGAGACCCTTTTAATTACCGGGCAAAGTACATGAATTATCGACAACTGCATAGTACGTGGCAAGACATATGCGTGCGTATACCGACTTCGGGGAAGAATTTCTAACGGTGTTAATCGCGGTATAGTACCTACAGCGTCAAATAGTTTACAATTATTGTATAAAATTGCCCGCCAGCGTCGGATGCGGCAAAAGCAGCAAGAAAAATGCCATCAAGCGTATAATTTCAGCGTATAAGGATAATACCAGAGTAGCTTGCCTAGCGGTCGGTAGATGCAGTAGTGAGTCGGTAAATAACCTGCATGCGTTGCGTCGAGTGTGCGAAATTCAACAGTCAAAGCGAGTGCGGACACACACAAGCGCCTATAAATGATACACACGGATGTACACCGTGTGTTATTATAAACGGCGAGTAATGTAAACAGTAAACAATAAAGCCATTCCTCGTCGGCGTTCGCGTTTTATCACAATGAAAGCCGATATCCCCACGCAATTTTCACAAAGTGTGTGCAGTAGGAGACAGAGCCTAGCGCATCGGATCACGGATAACAGAGGACGAAACGCAAACAGCTATCTGATGTCTCACCGCAACCTATGGCAAATTCCATGCAAAATTTTTTCGCCCAAGGCTTTCTTCTTTTGTAATAAACGTGTATAAGTTTTCACGTGATTGTCCTCCGCCCATCCGCGATATTTGCGGGCACAGACACACATCCGACAGTTTGCGAATATCGATAGATAGAAAGTCAATTCCCTCTTCGTTCTGAACTCTGCAAACTCGTATGAATAGCCTTTCTTTACGGCGCAGCCGATACCAGTCACAGGTTTCTCGAACTCGAAACAACGCTCTTTTCGTCTACACTGTACACACGATACGGTATTGTCATTGAACATGATGAACGCTTGGTCAGAGATTGAATTTCCACTCGTCGACACGCCTCGATTGTTGAGCAATTCCGACAAGTTCACGCAATGATGTATGCGTTGAACCCCATAATTGGAACGCCGGCGATGACAACAAGAAACTGTGATCGTATTTATTCCGGTTCAAGTCACGGCGTGTTCGATCCGTTGCTATAGTTATCAATTTCTCAGGACGAATTTAGCCTGGCAAACTCTTTCACCTTCTAATTGAAAGATTGTACAATTTCTCGACGTTCACTTTACGCGAATGATACGAAAAAGAAAAGTATCTTGTCAGACATAAAGGCGCATTTCTAGTGCAGTAATGGTCGATGAAACAAAGTTCATTAAATGGTTCTTACAAAATGAAATTGGAAAACAAATTTCTTCGAATTGCTTTCATTAAAAGAGCTTCTCATCGTTAAGATCTGATCAAAGTACCTCGTTATTACCTTTGGTGTGTACAAACATAGTGTTTGATAATAGACTCTGAACACGTAACTGACCAGAACTTTGACTTTGGGTTTAATGGAAACAACAATTGTATTCTACTACAATTACATTCATTTCGGGAATGTTGGACATTGCGTGCATAAATAGCGTTAATAATGTGGTTGCATGACCAACTGGTGTCATTGATTTTTCACAAAAATTAGTAAACTGGTAACTACGGAAATAAAACGGTTAATCAAACTACTTGTTTCGCTGTACGTTCCTGCAAAACGGAATCTCATAATGCATAACGGTATGTATAAGATAAACGTAAACTGCACCGGCAGCAACTATGCATCACACAAATTGCGACGCAAACTCGGCTCAACTCTCATTCAAGACGTAATTATGAAATTATTTCATTTTCTCAAGTAAATTACCCCTGAAGTTGTGGTTTTTATTCTTATAATTTTTAAATCGAAATACTTTACGAGGGCAAACGACCAAATTGAACCTTCGAAGCAAACAATGCTGACACAGTACGCTAGTAATATAAAGCTCCTTACGGTGTGCACGGATAATTTATATCTTGAAGTGAATTTCCGAAAATTCTTCAGGCTTCGACGATCACTTCCAGTGAAAACAATCGGTAACCCTCGAATGTATAAACTTCTATGAAAATAATTCTCTAATTTTTGGTACCTATTCGTAAGTTATATTATTTTTAATTTTCACATCATAACAATTTTTTACTATACGAATATTGAATTCATTAATACAAATGAATACCATACGTAGAGCAATATTCTTCTTATAATTTTTTCAACCGTCCGCGTTTTCTCGCCGCCTTCTGGATGCCGAAATTCATCCCACTACTATAAATACCGTTACAGCAATCAGACGGCCGTCGCGTTGGAGTTCATTGCGTCTCAGGTATCCGTTTGTCTATCATTTACATACGCAAACGACCTAGCCCGAGGCCCATGCTTTGCTGCCCATAATTCTCTTCACCTCTCTCCGTAACTTTCTTGCCCCCGAACTTGTACATACATCCCTTTTCTCCACGACATTCCGGGTCGGAATTAAACATTGAAAAATGCCGGTACCTCACCCAAGTGTAAAGTATGTACTTGACAAGAAAAAAAACAAACGTTAGAATCATTCCAATGTTGCAGCAACCAAGTTTATTGCAGACTTGCACAATTCCGTGGTCTGGAGAACATTCAAAATTATTCTGTCCTGCAAAGTATTCAGTTTTTTAAACTAATATACATATATATTCTCGTTCTGCTTCTATTTTATCATCTATAACGGTTATAATCGAGTTCCACAGATAAACAATGATAAAAATATTTCAGGTACTTCCCAACGGTTTGCAGTGTACAATTTTCACATTAGACGTAATTACCAAATACCTGCCGTAATCTACTGTGAATAAATACACCGTGTAACGTTGCGGAATCGGTATTATATACGAGTCTCGAAGCTGTGTCCATTCAAGACTATAACCGTAAAACACAATAACACACGTATACAGGTGAACCTATTTCACTGATCGGTGTTGAAAATCAATTCTTAGTACAGTACTGTGGATATTTTTACAGCGTGGATAGTTACTAAAGTTGCAACCTGCTCTCGAGATTAGGTTTAAATCGCTGTACAGCCTTGGGAGTCGGCCATATCGCGTCTCGTGGACGACCACGCTTTACACTAAGATATATTATTATATACTTTCTGTGGTTATTATCCTTTCGCAATCGACGACCACCAATCGCCAGCATTTTATCTTTGACTTATATAAATTATGTGCATCATGTAATGAAAATCGAAATTTATCGTTAATCCGTGAAATAAAATCGGCATTCAAATCCAAACTCGAGACTCGTCTCTGATAGATCGTGTCATACGAAATTCTCCAGAATGTTTATTATGTAAGTATATCGGAAAAACATGCGGATAAAAATACGAGAAATAAACATCGATGATTTATAACGGTTGAAAAAAAATCAATTAATTATTCAGAATCTACCTACAACTGCAGTTGTCATATGTTATTCGATAAGGTCAAACGAAGCGCCGCAACGATTTTAGCGGGTACAGAAAACCGGTAAGACCGATAATCGATCCAATTCCCATTGGTGACGCAATGCGATAAAATATATCTAGGCGTCCGAGTGAACCCACGTCTGTTAATTAAAGAAGAGCGTCGTAATTTTCAAATCTATCAGGCGAACATGAAAATAATCTATAACAATCTCCGTAGTCGATACGTAACGCGATCGGCGCGAGATGGAAATATTCATACCTACAATTCGAATTGACTTGAACGGTTAAAGGAATAAAAAATAAATATTCATGTATAACGAGATAAATTTATCTTTTGTCAAGGAGTCTCGCACGGGAAACTTGAGATCAGGCCGCAACTTTCGCAGCGGCCTTGATAAAACGTTCGCTGCGAATTAAATCGACTGCAACTGACCTCGCGACAGTACGAGTTTGACAAATACACGCCCAACAATTAACGGTCCTTAAAGACTGGGACAGGCCGCAAAGTCCGGGTTGCGGAATGGTGTTTGATATAATTCGAGGTCCCAGCGGCGTCTCGAATATCCCTGCAGCCAATCTGTCCGAGGCGTTAAAAATTACGATATGGACAGTTCCGTTGAACGATGAAAATTTCACGAACGTCATCGTGTAGAGGGTTTCAAAATTTCCCACGGTAACCGAGAGATTGTATTACGTACCATAGATTGAAAATTGAGGAGCGTAATGTCCGTATCTACGGAATCTTTTTACTACCCCGAAATGATCATGGAAATATTGTAGTAATGTTTCGTAAATATGGATTTATGCGATGAACGAATGGCAGGTAGGATGGTACTCGGTATTATCGATTTACGGCCTATTCTTCGAACGCTTCGATGATCTCTGGAGAGCAACTTCGTTCAATCGCGCAGTTATACGTTTACTCCCATACATATACAGAGAAAGCTCAGCAATGACCGTAAAAAACGTGAAGGTATATAACAGCAACCCGGAAACTCAATGAATAGACAAGTTATTTTGCAGAACAATAAAATGTTAATGTCAACGTTCACACGGAGTAGTTTGTTCCCGGCCCGCGAATATCTTCGCGAAGCCGGCAAGTATAATTTGAGCTGTAGAAGCCTCGAGGCCGCAGCGCCGGTAATTCGAAGAGCATGGCAAGACAAATTTGCGAGTAATCAAGCGGTGAAAAGAGTCCGCAAGATTAACGCCAGGTTCCACCTCGATTCCCGTACAGTGAATGCATCGTGAAAGTGATAAGCGTTACAACGGCTGGACAGTCGATACTCGTAGAGAAGTGGTAAGTAAGGTGTACCGGAATCGCTGTCCGCATCGGCAAAGAGAAATTGTTCGATGATCCTAACAAAGTGGATCGTAAAACGAAATTATCCGTCGTATCTGCTTCTTTGAGCATGCGGAACACAGAAGAAGTGTCTAATAATTTTCATGGGAAAGTAGTTTCGACTTTTATAATGAAGCATTTCGCTGATGGTTTAATAGGTTTGACCGCTGCTGCTGCAGCGGGGAATTTGTAGAGCCATGTTAGTTTACAACGTGTGCGTTTCAGTGTTTTTCAAAAATCCCAACTTTCACAAGGGGCATACGATATCGGTATAACCGGTTTTCAGTCGACGTTCGGAAGATAACGTCTTCTACGGCGATATATGGAAAGAAATAAGAAAAAAATTATATATAAACAAGCTCCGATGCTACTAAGGTGGAATCTATATCCTACATTCACAGAAACATGAAGATTTCTATTTGGAATATCGAGAACGCGTGTCATACGTTCCTCTACAAAAAAAAGAACCAAGAATACACTGTAACAAATGCAACCCTTGTTACTTCTAATTTTGAATAAATACTACAGTTTCACGTTGAAAAATGATCATCTTTTCCAAAAAATTTTAACCCACTTGAATTATTCAAATACTAGCAGTAACAATACGTGATTCGTGACTTAGGCAGTCAAGAAATCAAGAGAACGTTTCAACCCTGCTAATCACTGTCTATCCAGGTTCGGCTCAACTTCTTAGCCCGCAATTTAACTCGCGTGCATCACACACACCAAGCGTTGTTAATCGTTTTTTATTACATCGATAAGATAAATCTTATCTTTCCCTTATCGCTTTACGGATATAAATTATCAAGATTCATGCTAATAACAATCCTCTGGGTAAACTCTGAAATAGCGCTGAAGATCGATGTCCGTGTATTTTTGGGGTTATTCGCCGCAGGCGGGCGTCGCGGCGTCGCGACGCGACTTGCAAGGGCAAGTGGAGTTCACACACGAACGAGTCGCAGAGAAAAAAGGAAGAGAAAAAAAAACCTCGGCGTGGGATCAGTTGGGATTTTCACGTGGTTTAGATAACCGATATTTATACTCTCGAAGAGCTATGATAATCATAACACGTCGTTCTTGAGTCGAAAGCAAATATAATTAAATATTATAATGTGCAGATTTATAGGCGAGAAAATGAAAGGAGAAAAAACAGAATCTGATATCGATCTGTAGTGATTACGAAATTTTAAGAAATTCTTTCGACAGAAGAAATAAACTATTTTTTTTTTCAGTTTTTGAAATCCAAGTTTTACATTCGTTACGTGCGATTGGCGCAATTGATAAGTTTTCATTTGCTTCAATTTGTTGCTCTAGGATCAAAATTAACTTTTTCAACACTTTGCACTCTTTACCAAATTTCAACATCAATACTTTTTTTTTCACACTGAGTACATCGTAGTCTCCATCGCGTATTATGTGATCTGAAAAGACGATATTATATAAGGTGTTGCGACGTTGTAGCAGGCGCACACGTGTCTTTTAAAAATAAAACAACCAATCGATCAACCGATGAAGCTAATGAATGACTGCGTGTCATGATATAAAATCCCAGTGAGTCAAGAGACCGAGAGAAAAAAAGTGTGTGGGCTCAGATACAAGCACATATATACCCCGTGAGTCGTAGATTATTTTTTAATCTAGACAGCTACGAGTTTAACGCCAAAACGCATGGCGGGGAAAATTTTGCACAAAGCATCGCAACCGGGCGTTGTTCGAACTCGCGATATCGCGAATTCGATCAGTTTCATGGTACGGACACCTTGTGAACTTCAATCTTAATCGTGAATTTCAATATTTTTATCTACGTACGTATAATATATTACATACATAAACACTTTCGAACATCCGCGATCAATCAAATAACTCAATACAGCAATAACGCTGGAAATCGTAAATTTTTTTTTTTCTTTCAAGTGCAGAGCAACAATCGCTTACCACCGGCAGATAAGCATCGCGGTGCGGTGGATCGGTGCATATGATAAATAGCGAATCCATGCTTCGTTAAACCGAGACGGTATACGCATACCTATACATGCGGAGATATTGCTGCAGTGCGTACGATGCGTTAGTTACGCGCAGCGATGAGGGAGGGGGGATGCTCCGGGAAATCCGTTATGCGTCACCCCTGCACCGAGGGGTTGGCAAAAGTGCAGGGATGACGCACCCCGAGTCATCGTCGTAACGCGGCATCAATCTTTTCTGGAGCAGAGCCAGAAGCAAAGCGCCGACGGAATAATTGATTAACGCGAAGTTTGGGCAGAAATTTCCTGGCGCCAGGGATGCTGGCTGACTAAACGTGCGTCGTTCATGCATGGTCCGGGACTGCAGAAGGACGATCGCATTAAGGGACCATTCGTAGTATAGCGGGTCGAAAAATAGCTGATATTCGCGATTTCGCGATAATCGGTCCGATTTTTTACGTCAAATCAAAGCACTCTCACCTAGCACAGAAAATTAATTTTCATCGTTTATTTTTATTTATTTTTTTTTAACGGTTTTCTCAAAACGTGGTGTTTCAAAAGAGTTTTCGAGCTACCTGTCTCAAATTTGGACATAACATTCTTCACGCCATTCTTTATCTTGCTATGGAAGCTTTTTTTTGTAATCTTCATATTTTTCTTAACGAGAAACTGTCGAAAAAATAGGTTAAATTCGATATTTTTTTTTTTTCAAGCCACCTATATTCCGTCAATATGTACAAGAAAGAAAAAAATAAATAAATAAATAACCTCTATAGCAAGATAGCGGCTTTCATACTGATTATTAATCTTTTTACAAATTTTGTTTCATATAATATTTACGGCCACCGAGGGGACTCCTTTTTTTCCAAGTCAATTTCAACCTTATAAAATGAATTTAGAAAAAAAATTAAAGTTTGAAAATTTATTTACTGTTCTTTAAGAGTACTTTGATTTGACATTGAAAAATCAGATTGGTTAGCGTATTTCAACCATCGAAAAAACAATCGCGAAAAGCAGATACTTTTTCACCAGTTTCGCTAGAATGATTCCTTAAGGAGACGAGCTCGCAATGCCTACAGCTGGGTGTAAATGAAGGGTAATCGTATGTGTCAAGTACTACCTTGTGGTTGCGAGGTTGTTTCGACAAGTTGCTCCTGCCATTGATGAGGATATTGTCATTGAGGAAACTAACGTTGCAGGGCGACGGCGGTCCTCCAGTCATTTCCCATTCGGCTTCGTCGGTCGTCGATGCATCCAACGTGGCGTCCAAGACTATAATGCCTCCTTCGCCAGCCTGCAACCAAGGAAGTGAAATATGGCTGTTATTCATCGCGAGGACGGGCTCAGAGTGAAAACCAGAGAAATGATTGGTTATTTGAATATGTACATTTGCCAGAGTATAAGGTTACCTTGACGTGGGTAACCATAAACACGTGACAAAGGTTAAAGACGCGGGCGAGCGACCACGTTGTGAGAGAGAGAGAGAGAGAGAGAGAGAGAGGTGCTTAAGCACCTCGACTGGCCGACGGTTATTTTAATTGCGATAAGTGAAATTTACCCTTATCCACATCCAAACGTGATCTAACGATGGCCGTACTATATCGCTATAACGAATCGATAAATCGAAGTTAATTGAAACGTCATGTATGTGATTATGATTAATGCAGAAGCAGACAGGCGCGGAGAGAGATGGAGAACATCGATCGCGGCTGACGGTATTTAACGTGGTTACGATCTGTGCAGCGCGTTTACACGTGTCTCTGTCAGCGGCGTCAATCTCGTGGCTTGAAACAGGAAACCGAAAGTGGGGTAATAACATACCTATATAGGTACATAAGCTGTACCAACGTTTAAACGACGACGCAGGCAAGTTCCGTATTACCGATATTGATGATATGTTTCAAGAAGAAACACTATCTCAAAGGTCAAGTTTCGGTCTTGACACAAATTCACACATCCCAAAGAGAATTTCTCTCATAGTAGGAAATCTCTCGCACAGCAATACGGATAAATGCTTTAACCTTCCGGCTAACTTGTTTTCGGCCCGAAATAAAACGCGAGTTAAATTCTGTACGAATTATGTGACAATGGCTGGCGATGCAGCTGACGTGAGAAAACGGACTGCATTGTAACATAAATCGTATAAACTCGAAGTCGCATTTTATCTCAGACCAAATAAAAGTTAGCCGAAAGGTTAATGCATTGATGCATATTACCGTACATGTTGTACCTAAGCTATACGTCGTTGGAATAATACATTTTGCTGAAACAATCCAAACCCAGTTCAAAATCGTCAGACATACATGCAAAACGGTATGAAATTTCGCAGGTATCGAAAGGAAAGGTAAATCTGTAATTCGCTCAGAGAAAGTGAGTCTTTATCGATACTTTGGTAATCGCGTGTTACCGGACACACAACGGAAGGTGATTGGCGAAGAACGACGAAGAAGCAAGAGTATTTTCCACACGCTAGTCGCACACACGGCAGTGGCGACGATGCTTCGACGTACCTACAATAGGTGCCTACATCCATCCTACAGCCGGCGAACGTGAGTATACCACCGCATACGTGATACAGGCACCGGGACGCTTGTTATTACGGTCTCTTTTCAATTCCATCGTCAATGGGACATCCTGTCGTCTCGCCAAGTCACGCGAAAGAAGGACGGACGGATGCCTACACGGTATGAAAGGATGAACTCGGATGCCTGCATCTGGTCTGATGTCAGTGGCAGCCTCGAAGAGCCTCGCACCGTCGATGTTGTCATTAAAACCGTCTCAGCCGGTTCCGCTCGAGGATTTAATATCGTGCAGGTGATGGAAAAACCGCGAAGAACCGTGTATCGATCCTCGTGTTACCGTCGATGTTGATATGACTGAAAAATCGTGATATCGAAGGTTTTTAGTGAGGCTCGGACGGCGGTTAGTTAGTACACTACGTTACAGGCGAGCTCTGCCGTAAAAGAATTACTGATAGGATCTCCCTGGCGCGTCAATACTGTAACATATGTTTACATGGTAATGGAGAAAATCAGATTAAAGGTGGCCGCGAAACTTGGTGAAGTGTAAAGCACTTATTCACGTATAAGAGTATAATTCATCTTGACAGCAGATCACATCTCTGCGGATAATCTCGTTACAAAACGTGTATGTATGTATGTACCTACGTGCGTGCCTACAAATGTCGAAATAACGCCGCACGAAATCCTGGACAATGGCTAAGGTTTTTTGATTGCTGTGCGATTTTGATATTACGATATGCAAATTCTCATGATTGTCCTCGTTTGAATCGGTAGGTACTGAAACTATCTTTGCTTACGGATAACGTTTCAAATACTACAAAAAAGAAAAAAAACTATAGCGTAGTTAACTTTGCATGAGGAACCAAATTGGAATATCTGGTATTAACTGACCGAATTTACAAGCGTATGTGTAATGTAACATTACATGTAGTACAATGGTAGGAACAAGTTTTTGTCGGATGCCTCGTCGTCTAACAAATCGAAAGAACGGTTTGTTTAATGACTTGACTCGTACGATTTCTCGCCGGTAATACATTCCCTAACTGGCCTGTTATATGATCTTCTTTACTTTTCGTTTTGTTTTATGTTCTGTGTTGTTGTTTATTTTTTGTCAATTCTTTTACTCGTGTGCCGGTCGCTACTCCAGCGAATATCTATAGAAGTAAAAAAGAAGTTTTAGTGCTCGCAGATTCGAATTGCGAATTAAATATCCATATATAAATCAGAATGCATGGCGTCTTGGGGACAGATCCACCACGACGATACCCATACGGCATTGGATGAAATCTTCAGTAGCCGTTCCGATTCTTAACACAAATGAACGTTACATGGATAGCTGTAAACATGATCGTATATTTACAAGTGTCGTTTGAATTATTTTCAGACCCTCGCCTCGCGGTCACTCGGTCTAGAGATTTTTAATCTTGCAGCAATTAACGTTCGACAATAATTGTAAAAGAGATTCAGTTAAGTGTTATCTAGCTCAGCCATCATTCGACGACAGTCGATTAGATCGTCGGTAATTAGTACTGATTTCATTAATACTCGGATGGAAATGAATTATCGAGAGCATGCCATTGCTGTTGCAATTTCTGCCCTACATTATTTATCAAATCTGAAACTTGATTGCGTCTATCATCGTCTTTCTCGTCAAAGAAATAACACTTACCGCATAAAGAAAACTTTGCTCATCGCCATATAAAGGCGTGAAGCAGCGTTCAGTCCGATGATGAAACGGTCAGTCAGTGACTGGAACCGGAAATACAGTTGCGGCAGACAATTATACCATGCAACCACTGCTACAATTTTATATCCGTCACCTATTTTCATTTTTCAAACAAAAGTAGAGTACATTCTATGCTCATGTAGTGCTAAGGTGACTCGTGTCACTGTCGCCCGACATTTAAAGTCGCGTTCTTTGTCCTACTCAACTAATTGCCGGTCCTCCACATTCAAGTTCGGTTAGACGACATGACTTTCGTCGACCTATTATGCCACGTATCTTCGTTTCGGCTGCTACTTCTTGGCGAAAAACTTTATATATTTTAACTATTCCGCTGCAGACAAGTATCCATTTGTTAATGATGTATTCGCTATACATTCTCAACAAAAAGTGAGTCTCGTCGACAATATCGAATACTTTATGATAAGATAATAAATCGGAAAAAATTCAATCACAATAAATACGCTAAGAAGATTGAATTTGAATAACAACAATGCCCAAAGGTTACCGATAAATTGTTTAACAATTATTCAGGGAATTTTTTTTTCGTCATGAAAAATGACTTCGTTGATTTTTCTAAATACATGTGAATATTTAAAGAATTTTCTCATTAGTTTGAAAATTGGATTTTCGAAAATTTTTAAAGACTGTGTTTACGAAACTATTCGTTCAATGTCCCGGAAACTTCCGAATTGTAATACACAAAGTTTTTACGAAGTGTTAAGAAATTTTGTTGAAAATTATTATCCTTCTACTTTGCCGTCTGCGTTCAGTTTACGGTTGCACGATCGAATTCATGGTTAATAGATATGCGAATTTATGCTCAAACGTTCCGACGATTTGGACGTGTGGTATTTCCTGTTAATTTCCGACTGGAAACAGGCCGATTAAAGGCCATCAGTTGAATCGCCGAGGAGTCAGAATTCCGACGCCGGAAATGTAATTCTCTCTGTCAACGAGCATGCTGCTGGAAAGCATCGCGGTTACATTGAGAAGGAGGAGATGGACCGTCCCGCGATCAACAAATTCGAAACCCCGAGAGCCTGAGGGCAGGCAAGCATGAAGCGACATACCTGATCACCTCATTTTTCGAGTATTCAGGTTAAACTTTAACCACGTTCTAGCGTTACGACTTGCGGTCGCCGAATTAAGGTCGCAAACGTTGCGCACTTCTTTGTTACAGGGGCTTCAAGCCCGGCATCGCGTTGTTTAAAATTTGATTAATCCGGTTGGCACGCAGTTAGGTTAACGCGCGTCATCGAACCGGTCTCAGGGGAACCGATACCGTGAAGGGATAATGAGGATACCAAAGATGATAGGAAAAATTTCAGAGGCTTATTCGATACCCGTGAACGTCGACGACTCTGTATACCCAACTTCTTCATTGGACGTGGAATGACTTTAAATGTAAGAGAAACAGTTCCGAATTGCGACTTGCGTTATCTGAACGATCCTTATTGAAGTCGTTTGACGTTTACTTTATTACAAAATTCACTTTACGTTACCGTTTATCGCGTGTGTAGAAAAGAAAAAGAAAAAGAAAAAGTAACATTCCGGAATTCGAATGGGTGCCTTAATTGAACTTGAATAATGATTGCCGTTCATAATATCTGAACGTTCACTTATCGGTTGATTTTGCTCCTATAAAAAACTGTGTAAAAATTAAGTATGATTCCCATGGTATTAAAAACTTTATAAAATGAATTTCAATTTTTTGGCAAAAACTATCCATAGGTAGACATATAAATTAAATTCTTTTGCATCAAATTTAAAATACAGGCTTGAATGGAACACGTGTTGCATATCACAATGCATCGAATGATGAGATAAAAACGTGAATAAAATTGCAAAAAAGAACAAAACGAACGAGCTATTGCACGAATAAATGAGCAAAAAAGCAGGATACCAGGACGGACGAGGGTTCAAGGTCTGAAACTCAGTGATACGAAGACCAACGCGGTGGACATTTGAATGGAAAAATGGTATGGGAGTTTCTCATGGCACATGGAGGGCAGGCAAGCCAAGTTCATTGTCATCATTCTCCAACGCGAGGTTGCATGCCATGCCAGCGCCGACGAGGACTATCGACGATCGCGCCAAGTTCATTAAAAAGAAAGAAAAACGCACGCGATGTCGATGCACTATCTTTCACCGCGATGAGAAGCCTTCGGCGTACCCGGCGAAAATTATACCCCATATCTCGTCCCTTTCACGATGAATTTCAACATTCGGCTGGTTTCATAGTTTTATGTATTTTCTAGAGCTTTCATTTAAGCCCTATATCAATACGATCGATGCACGGAGACCCGAAATATATAAAAGTTCTAACATTTCCAGCATCGACGGAATCGTCAATTAGATCAAGAATTTTCGTTCGTTTCAGACCGCAAGACTAAATATATGACATACCCTTGCACTGTATAGGTATGTACATGTCATGTTAGGCTAAAAATAGCTTCGAGAAGCGTATGTAGATAACACAAGAGATCGCGACACGATCGCTCTTTTCGGTCGATGATAACTTGACAATATGGTAGTGCGGTATACGATTGAATTTGGTAAATAATTCGTCAGCTGCGTGACATATGATGCGAATGAACTAACGGAAAGAATGTCAGAGCCAGTGTCGAAGAGATTGCAAATGTAAGAAATAAATCGGTTAACATCATTGACGCCGATTTTTTTTTTTTTTTTTTTTATCTATAATAATGTTGCGGCGTAAAAATTGGACCGATTATGGCTTCGCTTTCTTGAACAATGATGCCTTCTTCACTTTTAGGCTTATGAAAGCATAGTAATTGTTGAAACAGTCGGGATGATGAATAAGGAAGCATTTGAACGCGCTCTAAAACGAACGTGTGAAAAATTTATAAAGTGTATTTTACAAGAAGAAAAGTTGCCAGTCAGATACACGTCAAAAAATTATTCTGCTAACGAGTCTGACCGCATGGCGAATATTTTGAGATCGATGTAAGATAATTTAATTTTTTTTTTTTTCTGAATCTACATCAATGTAAGAGTTATTTTGTTTTTTTGTTCATACTTACTTATCAGTCTTAGTTGGATAAGTTTAGTGTCAGTTTGACCCCAGTTTGAAGCGGTGCAATTCCAGGGAGATTTAGAAGCTAACAATAAGAGTTAAGTTTCAATCATGCACTTATTGTTAATTAACGGACATGTAATTGGCGGTAGTGTGTAATTTGAATCTATCTTTGTAAAGGATGAGAACACATTTTTAATGTACTTGGCGAAAGGTTTTTGCTTTTTGTGGAGATACGATATCCCCCAGGAGGAAGACAACTTTTTTCTTTCAATCCATTCCAGCGGCGGGGTTCAACTTTGGTTTGAAAAAAAAAAAAAAAAAAAAACAACAAACTGTAAGAACCGGCGCTCCGGAGATATTCGAAGACCCGACGATGAGAGAGTAAAAAGAAGGAAGAAAAGGTACACCATTTTTAACTCACATAAATTATTCCAACTTCGAGGCTCAGCGCGATCACGGATTTGGTTAGAAAGAGACGGGCCTCCGTCAGTGTTGGCATAAATTTTTTTTACATTCGATATCGAAAATAGGTGACTCGGATATTTCTAAGTAAAAGTTAAAGGGCCGTGTAGCAGCCACGAAAGCGAGAAGAATCTATCGAATCGGGATATAAGGTGTATAATACATCATGCAGAGAAATTTAGTTAAACAAGAAGTATTAGATACACGCAAATTCCCGTTTACAAGGTAGGACTAAAAATTTTCGCAAGTCACGAAACGCCGAGAATGACGCGAACTTTTTGCATTGAGCTGACTGCCGTTCGGCCAGGTCAGCATTTTCGAATTTGTGAGTCAGGGTCTTCGGGTTCTGCAGGTCATCATAGACGCCGGATCGGATTTCAAATTCTCCGCATTAATACCTAACCGTAAATACGTGTCCGCTACAACTGCAAAGCGTTACAAATACTTGCAAGTAATTTCATTCCTTTTTCTATATCGGGATGATTTTTTTCCACATTTCTAAGAGTTCGTTACACCGCATCATCATATCTCCGTGTCGAGTTATCATAAATAATAATCGCAGTTATTACGTACACGGCAAGTTTCGACTCCGTGTTAAAATTTGGGTAACTACAGGTACAGGTACAAAATTCGAACTCTTTTATACCGTTTGGTAGTACACGCTTGAGGAAGTTGACGAGATGACCGCACGCGTAATAGGTATTACACAAACAAGATTGAAACACGCGGATGCTAACAAAGGCTCTTCATCACGATATGACGAATACGGACCGACGGCCTAGGAGGTCGTAATCGTCAGCACAATCTTCATGGAATCGACCGACAAGGAGTGATGCAAAAATCATTCATCCAACTTTCTTCGGACCGAATATTACGGCATACGAATGACGTATTCCTGCTCGAAAGTATAATTATTGCAAACAATTGTTGAGACGGAAAATATACCCCTTAATTAATTTCATATGTAAATATGTGAGCACAGTTTTCTTTTCTTGTCTTGTCATTGTGTACACGGTGATATTTGTAAGCGAATTGTAATAAACGTGGGTAAATGTCAAAGGAGATAACGGTTCGGGACAATGCTATGCAATGCCGTACTTAATTGTGATTGTGATAATTGTTTTTTGTTTTATAATTTGATAAAGCCGACCAAGAAAAGAAACGGTTCTACGCTTTACCGCAATAAAAAAAAAAGTCCGCCAAACGACTCCGCCTTTATTCCAAGCAGCGATACGGTTACTTCAACTATATAAGAACCATATTTTTGATTTGCATCGAATATCATGATTATTTTCGACTTCACTACAGGGAAAATGAATCAAGAATACGGTTCTTAGTTTAGCTCCGATGATAAACATGTCTCCTGATGTTCACCGTTCGTTGGTTCGTTCGTCGGATATTTGGCACCAAATACGTGACTGTAACAATATATTCGGTTTAGTTGTAGCGCATGGCGTTCAGAGGCAACGCAATATACACGGACAGCGAATCGGTGTATCTAACGGATTTTACCGCACAGTAACGAAGGCGTTTATCTCGAGAAAAGAATTTAAAATAATACCAACGGAAACCGCGTGTATCCCGTCAACTTAACAACGGTGACGTTATATAGAAGGAAAAAAAAATAATAGAAGACAATGAGAAATTGCCAGTTTAAAATGTCAAACAATAAACAATCAGAAAATGAAAAGCAGATACTCGCTGTCAAATCTCGCAGGAACAAATAAGATCTGTAATGCTGTTAGAATGTAGTGTAATGCTTATATGTACTGATAAGCACAAGGTTCGTTCGCCTCATCGGATAAATCGTGTAATAACAATGTAATAGTCGCGATTATTCATGTTCTTGCACTCGAGGTATAATGTCTGTTAAGAAATAGACTTAATCCTCGTGATATTACATATTCCAGCTTCTCGACGATTATTTTTAACCCTCGAATACGAATATCTCATTAGCAAGTCGTCTGTAATGCTTCTCGTACGGTGGTTGAATTGCTTGTAACAACGTATAAATCACGAAAGTGAGTATCGCACTGAAGTATACACGTGTATTTATACAAACTCTTCCAAGTTTTTGACCTTTATACTTGCCTACCTACACGTCATGCCTCTACGTGAGAATCGTTACGTTTTCTTTCTCATGAAGCGGGATTCAATCCGTCACTGTTCGGGTGCATAATCTCGACGAAAGAGCGGCAAGAAATAAAGAAGAAGAAGAAAAAGAAGAAGAATAAAAGATGAGAGGAGAGGAGAGGCGAGGAGAGATGTGTATAATACATGTACAACGGGAAAAAAATTGTCCCTCTTCTCTAACCAGTAAGTAAACTCCTCGTTGCTCAAGGCGAGACCTTTTTAGCTATAAAGAGAAATTTCCACTAATTATGATCCCGCATACAGTCATATACCTATAAAGTATGAACATGTGTAAATCGATGATGCGCTATTTGCTCTGCTAGAGGAATCCGACTAATAATCGTATCTAGCATCGCATGAAAAATCTGATACTTACGTGTGATTTTGAAATAGTGCTAACCGGACATGCCGCTAATCGTAAGAATGAGAAATTACTCGGGTATTGTAAGATTTGTTGATTCGTACTCTTATATATATTATATACCTACCTACCGTGTATATCTAGTAGAGAACTCGACGTTCCATTTTACGTCCGTACTTTACACATATACCAATCGATCGATAAGATCGGAGAATTTAATACGACAAGCGAGTCACGTAATAACGCCTGGTGTTCGCCCGACACAAAATAAAACTAAATGAGTGTAACTTTCTAGCTCTCCCCGCTAGTGAGAGTCGAAAAATTATTACGGTATTGGCTAGCAGCAGATGCAACGTGATATTTTGAAAGGTCTTTTGGTATATTACGTCATTCCTGAGTACTAACGATTATAAATCAGGACTAAATTATTCATCGATGCAAAATAATACGACAATATTTTCGAGAATTGATTTTAAAGAATCCGACCTATTCTATATATTTCTCGGTCCGAGAAAACTTACCTGATACTGCCAGAGCTATGTTGGAACAACCGACCATGGTCAGGTTCGTCGACATGGTTCTGATAATGTTGTCTTCCGTATTTGGAAGAAATTGTTTCGTTAGTCTCGGCATGATAAAAAATCCCAACATTGACAAACGGTCGCGTTTTGAATAGGACAGTTTTTTCGTTACTCCGATAATCTTTCATTAGAGAATTTCATCGAAACATTCCGTTCAACTATTTTTTTTTTTTTTTTTATTTACGCTCCTCATCTTTTACGCCGAAGTGACCAAGAAGATGGTACAAAGCAGAGTTGATTGGCAGGTAATTGATAAGCGATGCAAATTCAAGTTCAAGGAATTTCATCAAACGGCCGTCACGTTTTCAGGCATGCCTGAACTCGTTAATATAGAGACGTGTTCAATTTCGCGGTTGATGGCCTGCCGGCTACCGTATCACTTTATGATCCTATTCCGTGATCATTTGCCTCTAAATCGCCGTTAGAACGAGCTACGAGATATCAAGTGCGAGTACACAGCATAAAGCAGTGAGAAATATTCTGCGAGGAAAAAAAATGTTGATCATTTACCACTAGAGTTCCAATATACGAGATGAGAATATGATCCAAAAATTTTTCGGCCGGAAAGGATGTATAAAGCGTATAGTATATAATATGTATATAATAATACATGCCGGCTTGGATTGGTTTGAGAATACTTTTTACTGCACACCGAGTGCCACTCATCGCCGATGATGAGTCACGGCTAAACCGAGCACTCCTTTAAAAATCCATACACTACACACCTAATCGCTTAATCATTCGACAAAAAAGCGTCTCTCCTCCGAGTTGTCACATTATAAGTACATACAATATACGAATGAAATGCATTAAATGATCAGGTACACGCGATAATTAATCAATAATATACGACCTGCAGGTAAAACCCGCGCATAAATACGTGTAGATATGTGGTTAAACGATGTGAAGATTGATCGACGACGGTGCAGGTTAAAGTTACAACACTACCTGAAAAATCAGTCGTATTGATTCCCAACTCTCCGTATGTGTATTTAGTAATTTTCTGAGTAGAAGAAGGACGACGTGTCGCTATTTGCCAGCAGCCACGCCTGCGCGATTCGGGCCTCACCTGTAATCTTTGCTGAATACACGTTGACACGAAATTCTCACCGGCGCGAATAGGCAAGTGAGATGGACAGCGTTCAAGATTCAGTGAACGTAAGATGTATATGCATACATGTGTATATCTGTGTACACATCACAAGCCAGAGGAAGGGAGAAATTCCTAGAACTGCAAAGTGGTAATTTATGCACATGTGTCAATATACGTAATCGAGCAAACCTGTGCGAAATCGTTATTCTATCGCTGTAAACGATGACATTCCATTTTCATCGTATTTGTTTTTTACTTTTTTTTTTTAAATAACATTCTGGTCCGAAAAATTTTGAAGCAGAAAATGTGTTTAAAAATCTGCGATTTTCATATTTTACTTTTACATTGAAACATCGTGCAATTTCGATAATGGAAGGATAAAATTGAAATGATGGTACTCAACACTTGTCTGGGAATAAACAGAGAGCGAGTCATTTTCAGGATGTGACGGCTACGAGTTTTCAACTAAACGTGAGTTACGTCGACGGTATTGAATACCTTACGATAAGATAAAAATCGGTAAAAAATTAACCGCAAGAAAGGCGATAAGAGAATTAAAATTGAATGATAATAATTTCCAAAAGTTAGCAATAAATTGTTTAAACAAAACATTGTTTTAACAAATTGTCAGGGACTATTTTGTTTGTTTTTTTGTCATGAAATGAATTCGTTTTTTTCTGAATACAAATGAGTTTTTAAAGAATTTTCTTATTATTTTGAAAATTCGTTCAATGTCCTGGAAACTTCTTAATTGTAGTGTACAACTGTTTTACGAAAGAGTATCCAAAATTCACGTCTTTGTCTGCATTTGTCAAAATTTAAAATCTTTGAAAACGAGAAATTTCAAAACAATGAGAAAATTCTTTAAAAATTGATGTGCATTCAGAAAAATCAACGTATTCATTTGACGTGACATAAAAAAACGTTCCCTAAAAATTGGTTAAACAATGTTTTCTTAAACAATTTATTGAAAAGTTTTGGGTGTAATTATTAATCAAATTTAATTTTCTCATCGTCTTTATCGTACTTGATCTTTTTTGTTGCGATATTCACGCGACATTCATTGACGTAACCCGATTCGCGTATGGTATACATGAGGTCAGGATCGAGACGTCGCTCTATCCATGAATCCACATTATTTGTGAAAATACGCGAGGGTCGAATATCGATACGGGGAAGCAGCGAATTCGTTTAAAACCGGTTGACCAGTAAGTCTGTCCCGGGGAGGATAACTGCCAGCCTGGTTTCAGGTCCAGTTATAAGCCTGTCCTAGGCCACATTCCGACTATGCCACACGCTGGGCGAACACCATTTAACGACACTGCAGCAACACCACTGGCAGCAGCGTTCGGCCGAGGAAAATGCATGCTTTTTAAATAGGTAACGTTGCTATAACCGCTACGCGGATCGTTGCGAAAGTAAGAACGTAAGTTGTTCCGAACGTTCGTCTACTATCCCGGCTTGTCGCCGACAACGAGGAACACAAAATCGGAGAGAAACCGATCGATGAAAAAAAAACTCGGATATTTATTATCATAAGCAAGGCGTTAATTTCATCTCAATTAATTGGTTAAGTTTTCAGATAGAAAAAAACGAAATAGAAAAAACGAACGAAGACTATAAAAATAAATTTCTCAGGGGGAGAAAGTAAGATCGAAAACGAATTTGTGTATGCACGATTCATGTATTATTCAATGCGCATTCGGTGGCAGAAACATAATGATACGTTTTGCTGTTTAACGACCAAAAATTTTTTCCCGCAGCTGCAAATATCCTGCGTGTTAAACTTAAATAAGCACATACACTGTACGGTGATAATTTTAGTGCGAAAACAAGGTTTTCTATCTTAACTACATTTATCTGTTGTGGATAGGCTTTTTTTCGCCAGTTTTAATTTCGATTTCGTCAATTTGAAATTAATTGCCAGGAAAAAACAAGACACTTTATCGTGACAGTAGTAACAGAAAAAAAATTTATGATCTGTCTAACAAAACAATATGATATTCTTCAATTCCTAAATTGAAATGATCCGAATTGACAGAGGTTTCAATATTTTTTATTTTTTTTTCCCGACACACACCTCCCATGTTAATGTTCGGTATGACCGAATAACCAGGTTCT
This sequence comes from Neodiprion pinetum, assembly GCF_021155775.2. Taxonomy (NCBI): domain Eukaryota; kingdom Metazoa; phylum Arthropoda; class Insecta; order Hymenoptera; family Diprionidae; genus Neodiprion; species Neodiprion pinetum. The sequence goes on from NC_060234.1 coordinate 33,823,863, forward strand.
ATTATTTTTTCGTGACAGTTTGGGTGTGTTATAACTGAAGAAGAAACATTTATACTGTCATTATAAAGCGATAAAAAATGAATGGCCAGCCATTGACATGCGACAAGCATTAAAATCGTTGAGACCGAAAAGTGAAAGGAGATGAACATTGTTGAAAAAAAAAATTACTCATTCGTAACTTTGATACGTAGTATCGGAATTATCTGTTTTTTAGTTCCTGCAGCCGCGTGCACGTCACGCGTTATACGGAAATCTCCTAGACTGAGCGAGAAGATTGATATTCGAAAGAAATAATCGTACTTTGATGGCGGTAATGATTGTGAACTCGTATCATAAAAAGCGCGAGAGGAAGAAATACAAGGAAAAATCTGTTTATCGCGTAACTTGCAGTGCTCTGCACGGTTTTATTCAGAAGCAACGTTAAATGTCCGCTTATCTTTGTTCATCAGAAGTAAATTACCAGAGAGGATGCGGCGTTATCACTGGGTTAAGTTAAACAGGACGTTGCGGTGGGATGTCCCACTCAGTAACAAGCAACAGTAACCGGGACTTCCTCGGCCAATCTCTGTTGTACTCTCAAACTAACTGACTACCAATTTCATTTATTCTACATTATACTCCGCTTTGAAACGGTGAGAAAATATAAACGGAAAGTGAGAAGAAAAAAAATGACTGCGAACAATTCAATCATCATTTGTAGATTACAGAATTTATTTTTTCGTTCTTTATTCGTTCCCGAGTTTTTTAAAATAAAATACATATTACAAAAAAATTTAGCGACATAAGGATGCGCGTAGGTAGAAATATTTCGCAGCTCGGGTAGACAGGCATCATATTTATAATGTGTTTGCGGGGCTTAAATGGAGTTTATAACGATAATAACGGTTACATACTTGAATAAACATATCTTTGCAAAGATTTGCACCGTGGTCGTTACATCATTAGCCATGCCCGAGGAATTTTGTGTTGTTGTTTTTAATTCGCGATGTTGGACGAAGAAATACGTGTGCATAAAATTTATTTTCGAAACAAATATAATTTACATGATATTGCTTAGTGTTTGTTGACAACGTAAGGTTTGCGCATCGCCTTCATTGTTTATCAATATTATATACGCTCATATTCACATATATGTTATAAACCGTACCTACCTACGTTATCGAAATTGTACATTTATAGCGCTCGTTACATATTGGAATCATGTGGCGGAAGACGGTGTTCTAATAATACGTAATTTTGTACGCATGTAGTTATATATTTTCACTTTTCATCAGTAATGTACTTATTTTTGGTGCATTTGTAGTTATGGATACATTACACACTACGCGAAAGAAGGTTGCAAGCCCCGCCTTCCGGTCGCTCATTTCACTTACATAGACAATTTTGTGCGCTTCTGCCCTTATATTATTCTCAAATACTTATAATAATTATAGGAGTCAATGCAACGCTATAAATTCCCGATTGTTACAAATAATAACACATGAAATGAAATTAATGATGCGAAATTAAATTTTTGAGAACAATAATAATAATTACATTGTTGCCAAATTTTACTATTATACGTGCGCAATTTCGAATTTGCTGTATCAGGGTGGCCACTAAACCTCCATCAATAAATTTCCCGACTCTTCCAGGTTTTCCAGAATTCCCTGACCAGTATCTACTCTCGGTATATTTGTAACAAAGGAACAAAAAGTCATTAACGACGTCATTAATTGAGGATGAGAATGTTGTAATTAGAAATTTTTTCAAATGACCAGAGGAAAGCCCGTTACGCTTTACCGCGGATTATATCGTTACGTGCAAAATGTAGAATCATTGGGAGTCTATAAATTAAACTCAATCCAACAGATAAGCGATTAAGCCGAGATTCAGCTGATTGTGAGTCGTGTCAACTATTTAAAAATTGGACAAATTTTTGTGCAAGCAAGATACTCACAGTAGTCTTGTACGATATATGAAAAAAAAAAAAAAAAATTCTCTTCACTGCAAAGACAAGCCTACGCGGCCATATGGCGAAAATGTTATTACATATTTCTCCGGCTTTCACGATCCACGGCGACATGAGAGAATTTTATGTAGAACATGGGTTTGAAGAGCTTTCATTTAAGCTCTATTTCAATACACTCAATGAACGGAGAGGTGACATATATTTTTCTGATTCTCTGTACTCATTTGAACGTACTATTTTTGATCGTCTGGTGGTTTCTGAGAATTGCAAAGTAAATTTTTGCTGGTAGTTTCCACTTTGATGTCCTTGGTGCAAGGTTTTTGCACCACTTGAGATGCTTTTTATGGATATACTTGTACAATTGAATACTTGAGTGACGGAAAACTTAATCTGTAGGCTAGCACTGTTTTCCTTATCACCATCAACCGCAAACAAAGCGGTTCATTTATTGTATTCCTCGTTATAATTAGCTTGAGTCTCTGTATTACATCATGAATCTGAACACAAAGAATATTAAAATATAATACTTGATTCCAGTATAATAACACACAATTATTACCATTATTATAATGTAACGAAAAGCGACAAATCCGTGAAAATTTAAAAACTCACCCATTCGTTCAAAAGTTAACAATGATGATAATAATTTTAAAAAAAGCAATTGGAGAGTACGCGAATTATGTCGGTGTAGTCGAGAAAGAGTTCCCTCACTCCGTCGAGACGTGATTGATAAGAGGTAAAAGACGCTTCTATTTATAACGTGTGTACCTGGGTACCGACGGTACATACGTTCGTACATATTACCCGGTCGTGACGTTAGATTTACCGGATCGCACTCCCTGGGACTCGTATATTAGCATACCAATTCTCCTTCTTCTCCCCGACATTGTGCTTCTTGTTGTTCCCTTTTCTGTTGACATTATGCTAAGCTTCGAAGAGAGAGAATAAGAAGCTGACGAACTTGCCATTGTCCGTAGCGGCTATTTTCTCCCTTCAAGTTTATTATATACTCTCTTGTCTCTGAGTCGGGTCTCCGATCCTCCTCATGCATGCTCTGCGATTCATAGATCATGTACAGAGACCGTCGACTCTCTCTCGTTATTAGTCCGCTCGTTGTAAAGCTGTTCTCCTGAAGTGAGCTTCTCACTAGGGATTTCTAAATTTGTGGCAAAATTTCAATATCTGCACGGCGCGCGAAAGTCCGAAAATAAAGTCACTGTATATTGGATTTTTTAATCTCCAAGAGAGGAGGTCCTTCCAGTTCCCGGTTCGTTAGCCACACCACAGACTCTTTTGTTGTTGTTGTTAGAGAGATGGATGAAGGATTCTCTCCCTTTGACCGTCATACTTTGTGCCTTTGTAAAAACTACTCACCAAAACACGACGCGAGATCTGCGTTCAGTCGTGTAACAGGTAACGCGCGTGCTTTTAGCGGTAAATTCGGTCGCTCTTTTCTTTTCTCCGACGATTATACCTCCTACACCGCATCGTCTCTCCTCGCTACAAAGAACTTTGCGGAATCTCCGCAGGATATTTATCATCCCGGGTATACGACGTCGTATATTTTACGTTGGTATGGTATACCAACATGCTCGTTTTTCATTCCCTCGTTCACCGGCATCCGGCTGCTGCTGCTGCTGTTTCTGATGCTGTTGCAGTAGGAGTGGAAACTTTAATGTCAGGATTCAAGGATGAGGTGTATTAATGAAAAGAATTTTTCAGTTTTTAAGACATTCAGCTTGTCAATATTTCTGTCTAGGAATATGAAACCGAGGATGAATGAAAATCGTTATCAAATATATAAAAATATATATATATATATTGTATATATATGTATGTATGGGGCATTCTATTTCAGATCGATCTGAGTTTGAAACTTGACCACACCGATTTGACTTGCGATTTTGTAACTCTAGAAAGCACTAATTTTTTCTTCCAGAAATTTTTCAAAACGACCATATTGACCATGTACCACGAACAAGACAATTAAAAAATTTGAATTAAAAAAAAGCAGCAAAAAAACTATAACATAGGTTAAGCTCTATAGCATTGGTGAATCTTCGCAGGCATATCCGGTTAGAATTTAATACGTAATTGAAACAGCTGTGGTATTACAACTTGACTAATGACTATTGAACGAACGATCACAATGTTTAAATAATTTTTCTTACAGTTACATAAAACCGACGATTTTTTCTCAAGTTTCTCCGAAGTTTGAATATAATGTTCCTATAATTACTACGACGCACCGCGTATACAGTTTTACAGTATATGCGACGACACTGATCGTAAGACCCTTGTGAGCGAAGCCCTTCGAAGAGTGACGTCAGAGAGCAAAACCGGTGCACATGTAGCTTGATACCGTGCACGAAAAAAGAAGGGAAGGGATAAAAGAAGTTCACAATAGCCGGGGTCACGACCATACACCCGATTTTCTTGCTACACTAGGAGTGGTGGAGGTTAGCTACAGTAACGATTTCGAAACGCGAATTTCTGTTCCTGATTTCTATTTGTATAATACCAGCCTGTCTCTTCCCGTTCTCATTAGGTACTCCTTGGTTGTTCTAACAGCAGCATGCGTATAATGATACGGCAAAGTGATATAAGTGTGAAGAATCAGTGATAATGCATGCAGGGGCGAGAATGAAAAGAATATCCCTTCCAGCCGGAATACCGAAGTTTTCTTCACACGCGCGCATTACCTGGATTTTCTCACAAGGGTCGAATGACTCTTTATTTCACATCTCTATGCATATAACAATGCCAAGCTGGGCCATCTGAATTCTACAGCGACCGTCAAAAAAATTAATCGCATCGTTTTCATAATGTATTTTTAATTTCTTTCAGAGTGAAATAAGCTAAAAAAATCGTTAAGACGTGAGCTTGCATTGGAATAATGAAGCATGTATACCTAGATGGAAGAAATCTAACGTGATTAATTCTAACAATAAACGTGAGAATCATACGAGAGGCTTTGCGGGTAACGATTAGGCGAGTCAATTGATAAAATCGAAAACTCGCGACGCTGCAAGTATACCTGGAGTGAACAAACGGCGCGCATGCTTTGAATAATGAAAAAAAATTATTAGCCTTCTTCGAAATTCAAGACGCGATAGTTACTTCCCTCGGGCATCGACGGTTTTAACGAGGCTCAATCTCTATCGAAGAAAGTGAAAGACTCGAGCAGAGGCCACTGTCTCCGGATAAACGTCCTCGAGTATCGCGAAGAACAATCTCTCCTCGTGTTCCGTTGCTGAAACGACGATCTACCTTGATGGAGTTGGAAAAAAAGAATCACAGAGCAACATTCACAGGTCTCTTTCACTCCTTTGTCAATTTGAAGTATCTGTGAATCTGTGACTTGATCGTTACACGACGGCTACTTGGCATACAGATCAGTGTTCAGATTACTTTGAATAAATGATCACACAATTAAGTATTATCGGTAGGAAAAAATGTTGGACGATGATGAATTGCGTACTTGCAGTATAGCCGTACAATCAAATGGTATTTGTAGTTCGCTGACTTTTCTAGGTGTTCCAAAATCAAAATCCGTTAATATTCTGGTGTGAAACACAGGTTTCGCAGTTTCGAACACCAGCGAACCGCGATAGCAGGTGATGATATTAGACGTAGCGCGTTATTTTCCGTAATTTAGTAAACTTAGCGACGTCCGACGTCGAGATTAGTTAAAAGTGCGCCAACGGCGTAAGAATAAACGATTTCCTCACCTTTGGCTTGACGCGTTTTCTCTTAACCCTCAGCCCGTCGTTCTCGATGTAATCCGGCACCTCTTCGCGATTGATGAAATTAAATACCATCGTGTTGTTCTGATCGTTCCAGGGCTTGGTATCCCACAGTCCACCACCACCACCATTACCACCATTACCACCATTGCCACCGACACCTCCACCACCACTGTTGGAGTTAGTTTTCTTCACTGGTTGAATTTCCTCGGCACTCTTTAAACTGACGACAACTTTGGTCGGCTGTTCGATGCTCTTCGCCCTGTTGATCAGGTTCTTTTCGATCTCTCTGTTGCTGAGATTCTGTTGCGGCACCTGCGTCTTCGTCGATACCAACGGTCTGATTATACCGATTTGTTTCTGGGGCGGAGAGGAGCTCTCAGTCTTTTGCGTCTTTATCATTTTCGCTTCGTTGCATTGCGGGTATGACGTCGTGCTCGTCGTGCTCGTCGCGATGTTTGACTTGAGCAATCCGAGGCTGGATATCGCCCCGATCGGCTTTCCGTCACCCTGGTAACTCCTGGCCACATCCTGGACGCGGTTGACGGTCTTCTCGGCGACGACGCCCGCTCCGTCCTTGCCCTCCGTCGCTTCGCCGTTCGCCGTCGGTTCGACCTTGTCCTCGGACTTGGTCACCGGGATTTCGACGGCTTTGCTCCTGTCAGGAACCGGCGGAGGCGTCCTTACGACCACGCCGGGAATCGCGGTTCCGTCTTGAGTGTCGTCAGTCTTATTGAAGGGGGCTTCGTTAACGGATCTCCGGGCACAACCAGGTAGGTAATTTTTCCCGCAACTCGATTCGGGCCGGTCGTTGAAGCTAAACTGCATCGTCGTCCCGGCTTTCGCGATGTTTTCCAAAGCTGTTTTCGAAATGCTTTTACCTCCATCGACGACCTCCTCTCCCTCCTCCCTCTCATCCCGCCGCTCGCCGAGGCTCTCGACCGGTGAAACGGGCCGCGGAATTTCCATTCTCTGCTCACCGGACGTTTCTGCCCCGGCTCTCGAGGGATCCGATACCGGTTTCCAAATTTCCAACTCCGAGGAGGCTACGGAGGAATTGGCGAAATTATTCTGATCCTGGATGATATCCTTCTTCGGAGACAACGGGGAGGACGATTTTCCCGGGGATATTATTCTCGGTCGGGGCTCCGGCGTCGAGGGTGGCGATTTTATTTTCGATTTTGCGAGAAAGGGGGGCTCGGGACTCGCCGCCGGTGAGAATTTGAACTTGCAGAGCGGCTCCGGCGACGCTGATGGGGAGCGGAGTTTTTCTATCTGTTGAAACTTGCTGACGACGGAGGAAACCGACTGAAGAATGGGCTCGGTGATAACGCCGTCGTTGTGGAAGTTACTATCGGGATGTTCGAGTCTCTCCACGGTTGGCACGGCGGGGACGGTGAAGCTTTTCTTCGGCGAGCTAGGCGGCAGCTTGTTGCTGACACCATTCGCAAACGGTTTCGGCTGCAGCGGGGGTTTCGGTATGACAATCTTCTTCTGGTTCTGGGCCTTGAAAGTGTCGTTGATCGTCTTGAAGGTAGCGACCTTGGCCGCGACCTCGCCCTTGGGTTTCAGCTTCTTCGTCGACCCCTCGAATATCCGCATTGTGGTTTTGACTAGATCTGGAGGGGGCCGTTCGGTCTCGTCGACGACGAGTTTCACCCTCCGAGGCTTGTTGAGCGGTTTCGGTCTGTCCGGATCTCCGAGCTTGCTTTCGATCTTCACGGAGGTTCGGTCGATCAGAATTATGTGATCATTCGGCTCGTGGTGCTTCTTCGCAACGCCGGCGGTGAACCGGCTCGGAACAATGTGCGGAGTAAAATCGTCCGACACGGAATTGTATCTGAGGAGAGTCTCGACGCTGCGAGCCCTCTTCATCGAGTCGTTGCCTCGATCGGCGTTCCTGTACCGTTCGCTCTTGGCCAAAACACCGGGCACGGCGTTCCTCTTTGTGTATTTCCTCTGGGACTTTTCGGCGGTAACGTCGTCGTCGCAGTCGAGCAGATCCTCGAGACTGGCGGCCCGGCGAAAATTCTGCACCGACGGTCTGCTCTTGTTCATCTCCCTGAGGGTGAGGTTAAGGTACTTGCTTTTCAACCTGTTCACGATCCCCGGTCCGTACTGCAGCTCCTCGGAACTGTCGCTCTCCCCGTCCTCGCTGGCCGTTCTGTCGTTTGCGAACTTTGACAGCTCCATGTCTGCGGACTTGCTGGACTTCAACTTGCCCGCGATGTCTCTTGACTCGGATTTGTTGTCGACCATTTTATCGCTAACCGCGTTCAAATCATAATCCGCGTCGGAACACAACGCGTCCGTATCAAGGCGCATGTTGCCCGCGACTGTGTGTCGCTGGCGATGATGATGGTGCTGCTGCTGCTGCTGGTTTTGATGGTTCGACGATCCGCCGTCGGCGGCGCTAGTTACCGCCGAGTGAAACAGTTGCTGGTGAGGAGCGAAAACACCGACGCAATGCGAGTCGATCGCGGCGGCCGCGCCGCTCGTTCGCTGCGCCGACTTGCAGCCTGCTGCACCACCACCACCACCTACTACTACACATTCGTGCTGCCCCGAAAGAACGCTCGTCAAACCGTTATCAAAACTCTCGGCCCCTCCCGCGGCGCCGATTACAGCCGTGCAAAGTTTCACGCTGGCTCCGTTGCTCGCCAATACCTTGCTCTGCTGACGTCTACGCTGTATCAGGTCCTTTTTCCATTGGGGAATATTCTCCGACTGGATACCCGTCGACGAGCTTGTTGTGGAGGCCATGTTTCCCGCACCTCCCTCCTCAGCGATCCTTACCTGCTGCTTATACTCGACTACCGGATCCTGCACATCTCCCCCCCCCCCCTGCTTCCGACGATGTTCTCACCTCGGTTTTCACCCGCGCCTTATTTCAATTTGTTGTATTTAATAAATACTACGCCCGGGACAAGTCGACGACTCCTCCGGTTCGCCCGATACACCTGCCCGACACCGACACGGATGATAAGCCCTGCGTGTCGCTCGCTGGGGCCCCGCGCCCCCAATGTGACGTCACGCTCGGCACTCGCCGCTCGGCGGCTTCCCAACCAACCGAGTCTCGAACCTATCTCGAATGTCTGCTTGAAAATCGAAACGCCCAGATGCGCGGGCACCGTCCGAATCCAATGCTGACGCTTGATCCTTGCGCTGTTTTTCGACTTTTAATCCCCCCTTGCAGGGGGAATTTTTGTTTCTCGTTCATTACGATACGGACGACTGGTTGAATTTTTCGCACTTGAGAACGGTAAATATAAGGTAGCGAATCGGGAACGGTAGAGGTGTAACGAAATTCATAATCATGACCCCGTTACAAACGTGTGAAAATTTTAATCCACGCCGAGTGCGGCGATGTCGTGCTGGCCGAATCGCGCCGCAGTGAAAGTAAAAAACTTTCAGTCGCGACGATCAAGGTCATGCGTGTGTTGCACACATTCTCCGTTGGCGGAAATTATTACAAGCGGAATATTTGAAATGCCGCATCTTTGGTGCACAGTGCTATTGACGGCGTATTTTATTGTAAAATTAGTCATCACGTTCGAATGAATCGCGTGCAGAACCCGAATAACGGTCGTTAAATCTCGCGATAAAATTTGACGAGTTTTACCGCTATGCGGGGAAAGTTCCTGTCAGCTGTTACGGAAGTCGGATGATTCACGTCGAATCCATCATTCTCAGCTTAGCATTGTGGTGTTAAAGATAACGCACGACGCTTAACCATGCGCGATTTGCCGTAAGCCAGTAAGAGTGAATTTCAACTTTTGATCCACGCTCTTGTTACGTTGGCTATACCGTTCTGATTACGCCGTTTCGCGTACGACTCTATCCTCACAAATTTCATAACTATATGTTACCCAATAGCCGTATACGCGTGAGCTTACACGAGCTTACCGTTACACCTGGAATTCAAAAACAAACCACAATACTAGGTGCTCGTTATACATTATTATGTGTACCAATGACACTTTTTGCACGTTCAATGAACGTAGTGAGTACCGTGCGTAATCGTCGTAGGTTTCCTCGATTATACCGTAACGCGTCTTGTACGAGACGCGCTAACTCGAAACTTGACACTTTTTGTACAAGTCTATACACAGTGAATATTACGTACAAGGTAAACTCTTCTTCCCGCAGAGGTCGTGGTAGATACACACGGTAGCTGGTTTGCTGGAGCTATTATTATTTTGACGCAGTAATGAGACCGCATCAAAATACGCTCCAATTAGTTAGGTTAATAGTTTAAACCGCGCGTTCTTCTCATACAGCTAAGTAAATTATCGCTCTGCACAGTTAAAAAACCAGAATTCTCAACACTTATGTCGGTCGATGCACCGCAACATTCTTTAGATAGCTACGGGATCGTAACATCGTCATTTTTATTAACGTCGACGGATAAACGACTCATTTTCAGGTAAATGTATAGTAAAAAATCGACCCTTCCTTTCGGGGCGCATCGGGCATTAAGAATATTTTGACACTCGAATTGAATGTCTTACATGTAAGTGACAAAATTCGCCAAAAATTCCCGTTTGACAAGGTTGTCAAGGTGAGTATATAACATAAATAAGGCGAGAATGTCGCTTCACCTTTGCGGTTGCAATTTTTGCTCATTTTAACGGGTTGTCGGCTGTATACTTTGGACTGAGGAATCCGCACCGTCGGTAACTAATAAGAATACAGTTTCCGGCACAAGTCGAAAATACAAATGTATTGCATATTTTTTAACTCGTTCAAGCTAGTGCTGGTAATGCTATCAGACAGAATGGTATGAAAATGAATTTTACAAGTAAAACACCACCATTGACGTACAGAAACGATTGAATTTAAAACCAATTTCAGATGATCAAGAAGATTAAATGATACACGGCATTGCGTGCATATAATAATAATTGAGTCCTTGAGAACCGACCGTGACGAGGCTTGACGATCGACGTTTTCTCTCAAATAGTTCTACGAAAAAATTGCAATTAACCACGATCGACGTAGCCGCTGATTGTTGCTTCTGTCCCGCGGATACGAAATAATTACCATGGGCTACATGAATATCGCTGTAACAACCTCGAGATGGATTCACTAAATTGTCACGCATCGCTTCGTCGACGGATATGTACACAATGCTGTTTACTGTGGACGATTAAAATTGCGGCAATAATACTAAATTTTACAGTTTGCAGAATCGATGGAAGCGAGCAACATTATATCCCGTAATAGCTACAATAAAAAAAACTGTATATTACGCACAGACACCGCATTTACAGTACGAGAACGCAAACAATTGGATAACCGTTATAAAAATACAGTTCATGATCAGTTCACGCGTAAACATGACCGAATATATCATAAGTATCGCCTCGTGGACTGCTTAAAAGAAAAAAAAACGAAAAAGGTAACGCCGATACTGTAGAATATATCACGAAGAGTCATTCAAATCAATGCTGAGTAGTTCGCGATCAGATTTTTTGCAACCGGAGAGGCACGCACGACCCGTACGTGATCATGACAATATTTTTCACCCGTCAAATCGTAAACCTCTAAGTCTTATTTACTTGAAACGATTTCCGTGCGCGCCTGAAACCTTCTTTTCACAATTTTGCCGCGCGCTGATTGATCGCCACTGAAGTGCTGAACTCGTTGTCGTCCAAGATGGCGACCGCTCACGAGCCATGGTGCGTACGGAACCAAAACCAGTTCCGCAACGAACCAGTTTGGAACTAGTTTTCAGTAGTTTTTTCACGAGCTAGCCGAGTTTCAGGCCAATACTTGGCAAATGTGGATTTCGCTTGAAACCGGCGTAACGAGAGGGAAGTCTAGACTCTGAGAATGGCCGAACATAATTCAAAAAACGGTAAGCGTGAAACTGTCCATTCGACGCTAGTGGTTCGTCGATTACCTGTGTATTCCGTTTCAACTTATTTTAATCTACACCCAGAGCGGCAAACAAACAGCCGAAGATTGTTATCTGAAAGTCAAGCGTTATGCGCAGTTCTTGCTCTTTTTTAAACTCTTGCTTACGAATTTATTCAATCATATCAAAAATCAACAAGGTTAACCTAACCTCAAGCCTAATTCTGTCGACCACTGACATTCGATGTATACAAGACGAATATGTAGAAATCACTCTTCCTTCCACTTTTCAATTGTATATTTTTTTACAACATTATGACAAACATGAAAATTACATGAGATATTTCACCCTAGAAAATGACGATATGCTGGAAATAAAAGTGGAACCTGCCGTTCAGTCGTATACAGAGGTAGAACATGGATATGCGGAATTTGAGAATTCAAACCTTATTCCATCGACAGCTGATGTAGGCGCGCTGAACTTGTGGACGAGCAAAGCGACTAGCTGCCTGATTACCCAGTACAAAAAGTACCGCTCTATGGTTGGTCAGACAACACGAATGAAGAGTCTGAGGGAAATGTTTGAGATGGTATCGTTGGAGATGCAGAAGTATGGCTTCTATTTCAGCGCCCAAAAATGTGAAAACAAATGGCGAGTATTGGAACGGAAGTACAAGAATCTAGTTTACCGTGAAAAGTTGAAAAAGCCTGGGAGAATGAGGCACTATGGACACTGGGAGCATAAGATAGCCTTGGATGAAATATTCAATGAAAGGAAACGAAAGATGTACTTAGATGACAATGATTATTCACCACCTGGTGCCTCGAATAAGTTCACGTTAATCTTGCCAAAACCAGGCGGAGATAGCTGCAACAATACAGTTGAGGCCAATCGACCTCAACCCGTCGAAGATCCGCTGGCTGGAGCAACAGTAAATTCTCAAAGTGCCAAGGAATCTGACGAATCTGAAGACCTCCGGACCTGTTTAACCGTAATGTTTGAAAAGTTTTTAGCAAGGATGGACAAAAACTTTATCACTCAACAGCAGAATAAAGAGAGAAGACACAAGGAGAAAATGGCAATTCGACAAAGCGAATTGGAGCTACAAAAGAAACTGTTCAAATTAAAGGAACAGAAAATGGCTCTAAAGAAAAGTCAACTGTTAGCTGCAGCTCAACATGTCCATCTAAATATGGAATGAAAACCAGGAAAATTGACATTTCATACGCTCAACAAATCTACGTTTTTGTATATTGAAGAACAAGTCTTTCTTTGCACATCAAATTCTGCATTCAGCACTGAAATTCAATCTCTGATATAAGTTACCACTGCTCCAACAATGAAAAACTACGCTTCTAGTGATAAGTGTGTAATCCGATTGTGGCAATGTGATTTTAAAGTGGTATCAAAAATTAATTTATTAGTTATTAATTACTTTAATAACTGTTACGATGAATTTCATTGATATTTATAAAGTTTTGTATACATTCCCTGCAAACGTGTGTATACGATTTTCATTTACGTTTATTGTACAGTTATTGATCAATCTAAACAAATAGTCATAATCAACTTCAATTTAATTGTCCGTTGGTTTTTCATCGATTGCATGTTACTCTAGGTAAGCGGATCTACAATTATGACCTTACCAGCAAACTAGCGTAGTTAGTTCTATTTATTCTGGCATTATCATGAATTTGCGAATGACTATAATGTATGTATGTACGTTGACAAAACATTGGCATGACTAGCGCTATTATATGTATTATACATGCGCAAGGCAGGGCATCCTAGTAATACAGTACAACAGAATATCTCAAAGTTATCTAGTATATAGAGCTGTCATCAAAATGCTCCTTTTTTTATACAAATAAATTCTTTATTACTTCATTTATAATTTTTGAAATCAAATATTATATAGTCGATGAACTGTATAGACTTGTTATCAACCTTGCATCTCCATTTATCGACCGTAAGTAACATAACGAGTTCTGGGGATAAGCGAGCCACGAACACGAATTTTACACCGGTACTCGGTAAGCCGTCCTGGATACCGCTGTTGGCAATTTTTATTCGATCGACATTTTATTAAAGTTCGAGCGATAACGTTTTGAATTTTTGTTCTTATATTTCCATTCTCAAAAGTGTACGGTAGTCGTGTATTTAGATAAGTTCGAACGGAAAACGTAATTCCTTCCTCATAACCATAAAAATTGCTCCGAAAATATTTGTCCTGATTAATAAACGTTCTCAAATAATTTTTGCGATGAACAAAAGTGCGAAAAAAACGGCATGCGTCGGAATTGAATTTTTGTTGATTATAAGAACGAACGTTAAGCGCTTGGCAAAGAAGACTTCTGTTCCAGCGTAGGGTATTCCTGCGTTACGAATGTTGCTTCTGTAATTACGCCTATCAATTATGGCCAACTACTACGTGTGCTCTATACTTGAGCTGCTTCTGATGGCTTAATTTATTGGGTCGAGCTGCAAAGGCTGCAGTAACTGACCTTATTGATCGCGTATAACAACCACCCATTGAGAAGCATTTCGCCGGATTACCTGTCCTCGTATATATCCACGAGAACCATTAAACGCTAGATCATTAATTTTCTTCACTCCTTTTTTGATACTTGTTTTGTTTCTCTTAATTGCCAACCCGCAGGTGGATCGTATGAATGAATATTTATTTTCTCGCTCATGACACGGAAATTGCAGCAGTTTTACCGTTACATGCCTATTCCGCCACGATCATGGCAATTCAGTGTGCAACTTGTGTGTCATATTCATATTATTGATTGTAACGTTTAACTAATCGAATAATCCCAGTAATTTCGTTCTCGTGAACTTCGTACGTCCGTATGTACATGTGTGGCAACTACCGTTGAAATTTCATTCAACCTTTTCTTTGAATTATAAAACCTTGATCGAGTGTTCCATGCTGCAGTAAACGACAAAGTACGCACAACATATGTCAAATGGAAGTATTAATTGATCATTGTTCAGTTATGCACTTTAATATTTAAACTGATCGTGTGTCAGCCTCGAACTGAAAGTAAGCCGATTATTCGAGAAAATGCCATAGAGTATCAAATTTAATTTGTGCTATTAAATGCATTTTGAAAAGTTGCAGAGCGTATTACAACAATGAACTGAGTCAAAGAGGTCTGTGGGTCACGGTGCTCAATGAACGCGAATTTTTCTCATTGTCCACGAGAATTATGGGAACATGAGAGCAGACAACTCGCACGGGAAGATTCCCATGCAAAAATAATAAAGCGAGCATATATTTTCTCCTAATTAAAAGTTTCGCGAGCGTGGTGAGGATGTAAAAAAAGTTGCATACCGCAACAGCATTCCGAAGCAGTCAAATGATCAGAGACGTTGGCTTTACAACCCATACCTACGTGCGGAGTACACGAAACAAGTCAGGGTAGACTGCCGTACATCGTTGCTCGCTGGGATACGGTGTCACCTTACATTATCCAGTGCGTGACGATTATCAGAATGGAATTTCGAAAAATCCAACTAGGTATACACGATACGCAAGACGCGATCGAGAGTTTCCTGTCCATGCTCATCTGCACCATCTGAAAAATCTAGAAGCAAATGAATCGGAATAAAGTAGAAATGATCGCGAACATGCGGGCATAATTCAGGCTCAACAACCTCGAGCTGACATGTCCGACGCTTATGTATAACTACGTGTAACATGTATGTTATATTGATCCACATAACTGGTGTAATTGGGGTTCGTCAAAAATGTGACCGTATCGATTTTTCACAGGCCCATTACCACAGGGGTGGAACTCTCTATTTAATTAACACCCGTAGCGTAGCTTTTTTCTTCTTCTTTCGGCGAGAAACTTGACCCGAATGCCTTACGCGGAAAGGCGGCAGGAATCTTGGTTAAAATGCCCGTTCCCAAATTGTTTATATAGTAGCGCGTGGAGCAAAGTTACCTACCTCAACCCCGCAGAGTTTATCGCTTATATTGCACAGTGAGTGACGAGCGTTTCTGCGGCAAGCACATGACCGCCAGTTTCTGATTTTCTACGTTGCTTCAACTTATTTTCTCACTTCTATCTGGCCACTTAACACGCAGTAATGGCAATTGATTCAACCAGTTGGTAAGGGAACAGAGGAATTCATTGAATGTAATTTAATTTAAAAAAAATGTTTTGCTACAGAGAACAAAGTTCATTACATTATGTTCGTCAAAATGACAAGTTTTTCGAAGGCCTGGAGGTCTAGGAACACGCAATCGTATCTGCCGCAGGTGGGGTACGATATATCTATGCGTCATTCACCCTGATCGTCTGTCTTTTTTTTTTTCTTTTCTTTTCTTTCCTCACTTTATTACGTCGTATATAAAAACTCGAACCCCACGGAACGCAATTCAGGAAAGGAAAGTCCCATATAGATTTCAACAATTGCTTCAAGTTATACGCAGCGCGTTGGCCTTGCCCCTGCAGCGATATTGACAGTGAAATATTGTAATACCTGCTTGAATTTGGCGAGGAAATGGTTTCGATCGGCCACGAGGAAGGCGGTGAGTATTCGCAAGGCAAATAGAGGCAAAATTGCGATACTTTGCCACTCGTAGCACGAATAACGTGCCACAAGGCTGCAGAACGCTCGTCACGTTGAAATGACAGGGTAACATTTGCTACAGAAATCCTACACTGATAGAACCCCGCCACTCCGTCAAGTATCAGGTTATCTAGAAGGACCGAGGAGATTGGGAACTGTATAAGCCACTCGTCGATTCACCAAACCGATTTTATCCCACCGAAGCTACTGGACCGTGCCGGATATTACGATTGCTTTTTGCCCACCGGTGTATCTGCGTATATAAAACACTCGGCGGTTCAGTGGAGAAAAAATTGTTAACGTATCTTGCCGCTATATTCTCACGATAAACTCGGTAATTGAATAAGCGTATAAGGGGGGAGTGGGAGGGGAGTACAGCTTGCACGGTCTAAAATCATATCTATATTTAAGAGTTTTTCTTTAAAGAAAGTGAAAACACATAGAGTAAATTGAGTTTGAAGGCCTCATTATTTCTAGTTTAAGAACATTTTAGAATTTGTTCATTGAAAATCATAACAAAATGGCAGCATGATGCACATAAGTAACGAACGACCACGTTGTCAATCCGGTGGCGCAGATTCTTGGTCAATTTTGATTCGATCGACTTAAAATTTTGACAGAATCTTCAAAACTTGTTCATCGATTACAGTTTGTGGCTGGATTTTTGAATTTCTATCTCAATATTTTTTTCTAAAAATTTTCTTAACCATTTTTTGTTCATAATTGCATATATTTGGAAAAAAAACTTTTTTAACATTTGAGCTACGAACTCCAACCCGAAAAGATGTTTTTAACTGAAAAATTTTTTCTATCCGTCACAAGGTGGATAGGGATATCAGGAGATGCGCCACCGCAAAAGCTCTTGAGATCGGAGTCGTTC
Organism: Neodiprion pinetum; assembly: GCF_021155775.2. Taxonomy (NCBI): domain Eukaryota; kingdom Metazoa; phylum Arthropoda; class Insecta; order Hymenoptera; family Diprionidae; genus Neodiprion; species Neodiprion pinetum. The sequence goes on from NC_060234.1 coordinate 33,840,887, forward strand.
GCTACTTATGTGAGCAATTCAGCCATTTTGTTATTAATTTCAATGAATTTTGTGAAAATTCTAAAATGTTCTTGCAACTATAAATAATAAATCCCTCAAGCACAAATTGCTACAAGTGTTTTTATTTTCTCCAATAACGTAAATGTTAAAATTGAAAAAATTTATGCCACGTTCACAAAATCAACTATATCAACTATAAGTGTATGGTAAAATTGATATTGTGTTTATAGTGCGCCAAACGATAATTTGAGTAAATTCTAGTATAAAAATTATCTTCCCGACTATAATATTTTAACTATACAGATTTTTAACTATATGCGCAAATTTTTCTCTCAGTGTAGGTGGAACTTACGTACACGGATCCAGAGTCCGGGGTGAAACCTTTGCATCTTTCAACTTCGTAAAGGTGATCCTGAACATTTACCCAGGGACCCATGATTTTATAAGATAGAATGGCTAGGTCCTACGGCCACCTTGTTGCTGGTACATCCCACAAAGCTGCAGTGACGTTCGAAGCTGCCTTGGAGATAGTCCGCAAGCTACTTGGAAGGGATACGGTGATTTGGCAATTTCGGAATCTCAACGGTGTCTGTGTCCGGCCGACACTTTCCGACAGATTCTTCGAAGTTGTGGCTATTCTCCGGTGATTTACAACTATACCTCGATATTCCAAAACCTCCCAGTTGCTATCCTCTATTGGGATCGATCCTTCGGGTTTGTGCAGGCTTTCGCTTTCGGGTTTGCGTATGGTGACGTAACTGCGCTTACGCCGCTTTGTGAGATACTAGACAGAAACACGAGATTTACCAATTTTCAAAATGCTTTTTTTCTTGTATCTGTGCTGCTAGCGAAGTATCTGTAATTCCTTGGTGAATATCAATTCACGAATCCAATAATCTATAAGAGAAATAAAAATAACAAAGTTCATGCAAACCTCGAACTTGATTGAAAAACTTCCGCAATAGATAAGTACAAGCGATGGATTAGATAACTATAAAGCGAGACAGGTAAACCGGTCGTGCAGCCGGATGAAAAGAAGCGAAACTTTTTTGTTCGAAGCCGGTGTTAGTTGAAATTCTCTCCGTGCAATACTTATTCATACATACAATTAGTAAAGTTGAAATTATACGATTCATTAAAGAGCCGAGGTCGCATTATTCTGGACTGCGTTGCTCACGTACAAACTATACGGTTAATTGCTAACAGCAAGATGAGTATATATATATATATGCAAGAATATACTTGTGTCTGTGCAAAAACACGACACTTGTATTTACAATTCCAGATTGTTCGTTCTATTTATCCGTGGCTGGAAAACGAAGGGGACAGAATCTGGTATACCTACTGCTGCAGCGTCGAATGAGAAATAAACAAAGAGTTTTTGGCAGACACGTCTGAGTTATTATTTCAAAGGAAGCCGATTTTATTTCCCATAAAACCAAGAGAATTTCGGTAGACGCGTATATAACGCACGGCGGCAGCTGCGAATGGATTCCAGGAAAGCGATAATGTTATTATGCAAATCGATTTAGGCTGTGTGGCACAAGCGTGAGGGAGTTACAAGGGGCGAAAATATACCTACGTACACGTATGGCTTTCGGCCGTCAGGTATTTCTTCCAGAAGTAGCCGTGGATGCGCAAGTCCGTGTTTCGTTTGATACACAACACCTCCGCGAGCCGAAATATACGGGTTCCACATCGACCTTAAAATACAATGGTTATAATTTATAGCTCGAAGAGCCTCTAAACTAGCCGCCAACCTGGGGTCCAATTAGGACATCTACGATGGACCAATGATAGTGGTTAATAGTGCGGCAAAAATCTTCAACCCGTTACGAGTGGGTAATAAATTATCTATTTCGAAAGAGCAAACCGCGGAATTAGATACTCACCGGTAAAATTGTTATTGCGGTTCACCGATCCTGCATCTTTGTTTACCTCGGCTGTACGGTGCGTGTTTTTTTCCACGCACATGTACCCGTATACGTTATTATACCCTTGTTCAATTCGTGACCGGTTGAATAAGTAATTGCTGGATTTATGTGAGCCTAAAGATTTACCGCACAAAGAGAAATTTTTCCATACACGTATAACGGTCTGCAGGCTGCGCCTGCGTTTCAAACGTACGAAAATATTCCTCAATAATAACAACAACATCAACAACAATAATAATAATTATAATCATAATCGGCTTATTTACCTTTATCCACAAGAAAAGAATTCTTCCTGCTCAACACGCAAAAGAATTATCTATACGCCCGGCAGTCGGAAAGAATAGCGCCTCTTCGATGCAAACACTGTAAATTTTAAAGTTGGAAGTGAACATGTATACAATATGCATGGTATACAAGTCTAGAACAAATTAGATTCAGGCTGGTACGAGGTAATATTTTTGCATACAGCTGGGTAATTTCACCTGCGTTATTTTCAGCGCATGTAAATGGGTTCCGTGCTGAAAGGTTTCCTCTGATTACCCCGTGCGCAAAGTCCGAAGCGGAAGATTCGAAGATCCTGGATCGTAAAATTGAAAAGGATGATTCGACCTCTTCGTACGGTGCAGCAATTCCAACGTCCCATCCATGAAACATCCATTCGCAATGTTTGAAAAGTCGATGCTCCTAGAGCAGGCCAGAGCGGCTGAAATCGTTGGCCAAAATTCAATTTTGAATAGTTCGTATTAAGTTTGTTAAAAAATGTTTAGAAACCGGTTACGTCGCGCAGGCCCGGGCCAAGGCACAACAGTAAAGTTGGGCACAACAGTGAGCAAGTATGGGTGGACCTCGACTCCTCGGCTGACTTCAAGTCGGAACATAAAGCTGCCGGTACACCGTACACCGTGAAGTACGCCGACTCAGCGCCGCTGTTACTACAGCTCGTGGTGTAGACACGCGATAGTTCCAATGATCACCGCGGAGAGATGAGGGGGCGCGGAGCGGAGGCGGGTTCTTCAGTTGAGCGGCAGACACGACGCCGTCGGTACGGGAGCGGAATGGGAGTGAGGCTCGTTTATTGGTAAAGACGAAAAATGATATAATGGAACGAAAACTGCCCCGGTGCGAAGAAACGTCGAAGAGGTGCTGAGAGTCGGTATAAAAAACGCGAGTGCGGTTAACCCGCGAGTCCCGTTTGCACCCTCCGATGTCAATTGTTCGTTGTTTTGTTTCTCCTTTCGTTCCTAGGCAAGTTGCATAGTTCGTGCCGATCCGACGATGTATGTTGACGATTGTATCGTTATGGTGATGTGAAACAATCGCGCGTCTCGTGCTATGTCACACGTTATTGAAAGACAAAAACGCAAGCGTGATATTGACAGTGTGAAGAAGATACGAAAGAAAATAAACAAAACAACAGCGTTGATAATAACCGAACATTGTAGTAATTTTCAACAACTTCCTCAGATTTTCTCACCGCGAACGTGTTCGACGGTGTGATTTATTAATCTCTCTATTCGCCACCGAGTAGGTAGGTAATTATCCAAAAAACTCGCTAAAGTGTCCCACTAATGATTAATTCTCCGCACATCTACCATCGTGTTCGCGTCTAGAAAAAAAAAAAGAAATGCAATACGAACCCGGATATCGAACAAAAGTCTTTCAGTGAACTTGCCTTTCGAGGCGCGTATTGCGCGTTTTCGTAGGTATTTCGAAGTATCAGGTGATAAAGAAGAAAGACCAATTGTAAGAAGAAGAATCGTTAGCGTACATACTCGGGAGTTGTATTGAAACTGCGGAAACAATACCGCTTGTACATACGTATAATATACTCTAATTTATACTCGAGTGGTTCTCGGTTCTTTTGTTTTTTTGTTTTTTGTTTTCTCTCTTACGTTTTTCTCTTCCAACTGTTTCGTTTCTTCTTGTCGTCGCACGGGCTTACCACACGTGCCTCTACTTGCGTAACCTGTAATTATTGAATATTAAGGTGGATATATGCAAGGCTAATGTTTGCATCTTTATGTATACGCCCGAAGGCCCCATCGGAGTAACAGGACTTTGAGTCCCTGCGCTACGTCGTCTCCGGGGCAAGAGAAAGAGAGACAGCGAGGAGGGAACGGGACCTACCGGAGTTATAACAGAACGTCCTCGTCGTTGCCGTGTCGTTCTCTCTAACGGCAGGAGAATCCTCTCCTCGTCGGCACTTGACTTTTTTCTGGCTGCTTAAACAGTAAACACACACCCTCCTCACCCGGGGTGGCTGCTGTATCAACCAGGAATTTTTTCTCTTATTTTACCTCGACTCCGACTATCCGCCTCCTCTCTGTGCTCGCTGTTTGGCAAAAACACCAGGATAAATAGGACCTTGGATATTTTGTCGCCGCTGCTCCACCCCCGTTGTTTACTCGCTATTGCAATACGTGACGTAAGAATAACGAACGGAGAACAATCATCGTATACATATGTATGTATGTCGTACGAAATGTGGGAATGAAACCGTGACAGAACTGCGGTTGTTACACGGATGAGTTCGTACGAGAAGAAGACGGATGAAAAAACTTTGCATACGAGTATGTGTAACATACCTTGTTGGGTTGGTATTGCAATTAACCGAGTTTCACACCGTTTCAACTAATTCTTAACATACACGCGTATTTACTGCAACACACGGAAGACTTTTGAGATCTGATAAGGCAATAGATAGGAATATCGATATATCGGTTACGGTAGATTATACCCGTGTAATACCGAGGGAGGATTATTTACATAATTTTATCGCGTTGTTATTTCATGGTGTTTAGACTGTGACTAATTCAAAAGTGCTCCCGCCCCCCGACTTTCCTCCTCTACTATCTTAAATTTTGCGGCAAATTTCTTCTTTCCTCCCGAATGAACGAACCGCGTGCGTCGAATGTGCTGCGGGGAAGTGAATATACACAAGTTTACTTGCAATCGGTTACCGTCAGGCCGTGGTGTATGTTGTTGTTGTTAACTTGTATACCGGAAAAACAATAATTTATTATTAAGAATATTATTGATTTTTAATTTATTAAACCTCCTCGAATCGTGATGCGCTACTCATCGTTCAGTGTTTAATTAACTGCGGAGTGGGTTCGACGATTTTAACCGATGGATATCGATGGATAAAAAATAGTGAGGAATTGTTACGGCGGTCGTCATACTGCAGAGATGAAGACCACGCACAGAGCTCTAAGGTAAAACACCATTCTATCTTACAATATGCCTCCCATGTATCTTTATAACCACTTACAGGCAGGATTTCTCTTCAAGTTGGAGTAACGTTATGTATATATTATATACATGGTGTACAATTATTACCACATCACCGTGCCGTGCCGTTCGTTCGATTTTATTAAACACGGCGTTTCGTCGGCATCTTTTGGATTTAATTAATTGTAAGTGCGGATTGCATATCCATGTGTTTGGAACGGGAATGAATACGGCTTCTGTGTTGCTCTTTAGCTTTTGAAAAAGAATTTCATCGGTTTTATTATATCTCTCCTTTTCCATCAAATCGAATCTTAACTGTGACGTGAAAACATTGGAGGTATTTGTTGGCAACGAGCTTCGCCAGTGAAATCACAGACTTTTAATGTGTTCTACCAGATCTTTTATTAGGTATGCTAATTAATACATAACTGATCTCTTGACGTGATCTTCTCGATTTCGAGTGAAATTTCTCTGGTGGAAATCAAGTTATATTTTTCTCGAGAAACTTTCACAGGATCAACGATTTGAAATTCATAGAAACGCGCTTATCCGACATTCAGCGCGATGAATCTTCGTGTTTACCGATGAAGTATCTGGTATAAATAGTAGTATCACAGGTAGCCCGATACCTGCAACTCCGTAAATCGTGGAAGAAGTAATGACAAATCTATGCAATAGTCAATCGATGTAATTACTGTTAAACCTTGGAGTATGGAGAGAAGGATCATCGATCGTTGAGTAAAACAACGCAATTAGAGACCCGTAACCCGATGTGCATTAAAGCCAATCAACTTGCATTACAGAATTCGCGAACGCAGCAGCTAGGACAATTATTATTATAGCTGTTGCATGCAAGTATTATCCTAGTAGGTACGGTTGTCTGCACTTTGTAAGAATCGATCAGAGTTAAGTTACAATGAAAGTGAAAACAAATCCGGCGAGAATGAAAGAGGAAAAAGTAGGAAATATCTGCAACGGTGTAAGTCTTTTCTACGTGTCGTGCAACCTGTTGGAACAAAGATTTTCTTCTTTTGCAGGAGTGGTTAAAGGGTTTATATAAATCTGTTGTACATACTCACATTGCACACCTTGAAAGCAAGCAGCGAACTTGTGTAATATTCAATTTTTATTATTATTTTTAAAAAATTCCGGATGAATTGTACGCACATTATCAAGGAGATATTATTTCTTATGCACGTATAACTCGACATTCTAGGTTACCAATTTTCTTTCTAAGGTTTATATTAGGGTGTTTCAAAAAAAGACGAATTTTTTTTTTTCTCTTATGATGTCCAAAAATTGATAGTATATCTAAAAACAAAAATTTTGGCGCCAATATGAGCTCTTAATATCAGTAGTAAGGTTTGCCTCTATCCATTTCTTTATTTTCCATTTAAATAACACGAGAAATTTTTTTTTTTAATTTTGAATTTTTATTACTTTGGAACGGTTCATCGTAACAACAATCTGAAAAAAGAGATTTGTAGGAAATTTCACGCTCTACAAAAAACGTCCGAAGATTAAAGTTCCTCAGATCAACCGTTTCAAAGATATCAGCGATCAAAAATAACACTAATCAAAAATTTCAAATATTTTCCAATAAAACTACAAAAAAATATCACATGCCATATTTATATTATTTTTTATGTAAAATTACTTTAATTTTGTTAACCTGAGACTGTAAACTTTTTTTTTTTTGCTAATTAATTCAATACTTAACCCACAAAAAGCACAAAAATCATTTATGTGATATTTTTTACCTTTATATTTATGTATTTGTGCTTTTTGTGAGTGCTTTTGTGAAACACCCTAGTGTATATATACGTATCAATGAATCATTTCTCATAGTCAGAGTTCTCCCTGAAATAAACGTCGGCAACTCGTAATTTTTTTTATCCATACAAGCGATAATTCAATTTTCAACCGTATCAATACTACGCTGCACTATTTACCGTTTACGCTGCAAAATACAATTACTTTTATCTTCTGTATTGGATCTATTCAACCATATTGAATGTGACGATCTTTCGTCTATGTAAATCATACTCGAGAAGATAGCTGGATACGGGAAGTTTCCGTTACAAAATGGCGTGATATTTTTGAAAATTTCATTGATTGAGTAGGACTGAAGTCATCGACCCCTCATAAGTCTCAAATTTCACATTTTGTCTTCTCACGGGCTCACTGCTGTGTGCATTGAGCTTGAGCACGTAACTCGAGGTTATTATACGTTAAACCTCGATCATTGGTCGATTGTCACGTGGACTGAGAAACGTTGTTAACGGCACACGGTATAATTTTTTCCTTTCGCTTCTTGCCCTCCCCCGTTTCCTATCTTTGTTCCTTAAAAATATTTCATTTAATTAGTACCAACCGTTCTTGTTTGAAAATAAATGCGCAGTAAGCAGTTAGGCAGGTACAACATAATTGCGACCCAGCCGTTATAGTTAAAGATTTTATCGTAATCCAGCCGCAAACTGTTAACCGTGGCCACAAATATCACGCCTACTATGTTACCGGCTTTACAATGAATATGCGCATTCGAATTCATCCACGTGTGCATCGTCATAGGTATAATTTATAATTGAAAATAAAAACTGCTGTAGTAAAGTAAATGCATAATATACACGTACACCTATTACGTATCAATGGGGAACAACTTCGCTGGCAAATATTTTAACTCATAAATGATATTGCAGTATACTTTTTCTTTTTTCAGTTCGAACAACTCTTCATTGCTTGTATGTATATATAATCATAGAACGATTATTTCAGTGAAATGAGACATGCTTGTCGTATAAATAATCACTTTTTCAGTGTTAATTATTGTGATACGACGTGACGAATCGAAAAGTTAACTGGTTTTGTACGACACCTTGTAAGACGTTTTCGCGTTTCATATTTCACATGAATATTACACCCGTGGAGCTATTTCGAATACTTGGAGCTGACGAAGGTGCAGAGGGAAAGAATCCCATGCACGGTCGTCTCAACTCTCAACACCAGCGCACAATAGTTAAGGTGCGCTTAAATTATGGGCTGTTCGCGGGCAGCTCGACCTCTTCTTAACGCACCTGTAGTGAATTCAGATGTAAATTCAAAGACAGGACGGGTCTGCCTGCTGCAACGAGAGGAGATTGCTTTTTCAGTCTCATTATAATGAATTCTTTGCCACTTTGCAAAGCGGTGCCCCGGTAACATGGGGAAAAAATAATAATAATAATTAACCAGTAATCAGTAAGCCGTAAGCCGCAATCAGTAACCAGTAACCCTTAATCCGTAATCAGTAATCAGTAACCCGTAATCAGTAACCAGCAATCAGTAATCAGTAACCCGTAATCAGCAATCAGTAACCAGTAATCCGTAATCAGTAATCAGTAACCCGTAATCAATAACCAGTATCCAGTAATCAGTAATCAGTAACCCGTAATCAGTAATCAGTAACCCGTAATCAGTAATCAGTAACTAATAATCAGTGATCAGTAAGCCGTAACCAGTAAGCAGTAGCCAGTAGCCAGTAGCCAGTAGCCCGAAGCAGTTTTCTCAAGCTTATTTGATTTCTTGTAATTATGAATTAATATAATTAATATAATTCATAATATAATTATTAATAATACGTTTATCGTATACTGTTATACGTTTCTCGCAATGAACTAGGATTTACCTGCGATAAGAAATTTCGCAGCTTTATCATGACGGTGAAATATGTGCGAAGAATTTTAATATCAAATGTACTGATCGTACATTCGCCAATATGTAATCTGCAATTTTTATTCTCCTTTCTCTCTCGCGCTCGAATTTTATTGAATCATGTGCAGCAAGAGACCCAAAATTCATCATCTGTTCAAAGTTCCGATCGAATCCAAGCTTGATCGAAAATACAAGTTTTTAATTGTGAATTTCGATGTAAGATTTTGACAAATGAGTAGAACGTAATTAGCCGTTTTGGAGTACCAAGTGATGAAATTGTGGCTAAATATTACATTGATTCGCAATTTCGTTGGCTATTAGAAGACTTTTCGGTTAAGCTTGATGGATCGGAACTTGAAGTACACAATTTATCGAGTTGACATTTTGGAAAAAAATATAAAGGAGAAGTACATATTTCTTAGATAAATCGAAGCCTTTCATTCACGGTGGGGCATAAAACCGATCAATTCTATAGTTTTCGGTGTAAAAAAAACGTTTCGTCATGGAAACATTAGACCCTTGGTTAAGTTACTAAAGTGTGATTTTATATTTCACGCCGGGGTGAATTACACCTACTATTTGGCAGTTACAGTTCATTAGCAAGAACTTTAGTTGGATTAATTAAGCTGCTAAAATACGACATTGATTTGTATCAAAAAAAAAAAAAATTGTAAATGTTAAATAATATCTGCCGAATAAGAAAGAAATATACCCATGATATGAAAAGTGGCTTTATGCAGAGAGGGCTTTTAAATTCGTTTTCATAGTCGTGCGTTAACGAGCTTGCCGTTCAAAAGCCATGCGAAGAGCTTTTTTCCTTTGTTCCGCGAAACAGTTTATTGTTTTTTGTTTACTGTACACGAAATTTGACTACCCCCACATCAGCGCTTTATTGTACGGTATGCATTACGCTACCAACAGTTGTAACCGTTAACGACACAAGCAATGATACAATATCCTTCTACCGGGTTTCGGAGGGGACTCCAAAGTGTTTGGAAACTGGTGCAGCATGGGAGGGTAAGAAGACGCCTCCGCAAAGAACTAAAGCGCTTATCAAGGTCTGGTGACAAAATACACACGCAATGTTTAACGGCAAAACCCCGTCTTTGTCTTTGAGATAAGCTGGACAAACCCCGGCGGAGGAAAAAGAGAAAAAAAGGGAAGTCGTAAGTTTACCCACCTACGTACCTACCTAAGAAACCTATCCCACCTACCATCTTTCGTCACGGCCTGCTTCTTCTTCGCCCGAGACTCGCGGCGTCGTCGTTTGTTTACTAAACTTAATTTAAACAGGTACGCGCTCTGTGCATAATATTATTTTCCCATGGACAACAAACTCGGTCAGTTGAAGTAAACGGTTAATTTCATTCATTGAAGTTAGTTGTGCGGCTTAAACGGCACATCCGGGTTCTTTTTGGGACTCCTCTCTTACGATGATATTTATATATGTATATATACGTAACACCGACGATCGACCGATCCGTCCTCTGCCAAAAACTAGATCAACAATCGTTGGGACGAACTATAAATTAATCGGCTCATCGGATCAACCGATACTTTATCACCGATGGTCCCACCGAATGAACGGTCTTGCTCTGATAACTGCGAGCTATTCTCTCACCGGTATTATTGTTGCGCTTGCTGCCGCCAATGCCCAAATAACCAGGCATGCGCAGGTCGAATTCTGTTATATCGCTGGTAACGAGATCAAAATAACCTTACAAATTACGTATGCCTAATTTTTTTATTCTACTAAAAAAAATTTTTCAAAGCTTCGATTTATATACACTAAGGTAATTTGATTTATCCGGCATTGTTTTACGCCAACAATCAAACCGCGTAGAGCGGTTTTTCCGTAGTATACAGTGTAATGTATATTTGAATTCAATTCGCGGTGAAAGATCTGCGGTAAAAAAGAATCAGTTGAGAAAAATGCACATAAACTGCATGAAATTTTCTAGTAACTGCGGACGGAAAAAAAACAAGCTTCAACAGTCGTAAGGGAAATTCGTTCTTAGAGTTTTGAATGGCAGTTGCTTGGTTGTGAACTCATCCATGCATGGCTATTCTGGTCAATCAGACACTTGTGTGATCTTAAGAACTGCGACAAACATGTCAATCTACCTGTCCAAGAATCGTTGGTGAAAAAAATGAATCATCGTTGTCGTTATCGGATTAATACTGTTATTTTTATAGATACACTATGATATCAGTTTCTTCGGTCGCGAGAGTGATACATCTCGTAGAAAAAAGGCGTGTTTTACCGCTCCTGCAGGGGTCACATATTTAATCACTCTCTCGACCTTAATTATTTCCGTAAAAAAGTTGTAGCATTTATTAGAAGTTTTCCTTACACGACATGCTGGGATAAACATGTGCCGAAAGACGGATGGGGGTAAAAAATTAGAACGGCCGATTTATACGAGAACCAAAATATCGAATTTTCAAAGACGTGAAAATGTATTTCGTAGAATTGAGAATATAGAAATTCCAGAAACACAGAAAGGTTATAAAATATAGAAGAACAAAATTTATAATCTGTATACGATTATACACTTTGGTATTCTATATTCTGATCTCTATTTTTCTCGACTTTTTACATTCGTTACAATCTATAAGGTAGGTATTTCCGCTTCATTGAAAATTCGGTACTGTGGCGCTTCTATTTTCTGACCTTTCTATTCTTTTACCTCCACCCTGAAACACGTGGATCCTTGGAAAGCGGATCAGTTAGTATTTTTAAGTTGTATATACATAATCTTGTAAAATCGATAATTGGCTTATAACGAAGTACGTAATGTCGTTGCCTCTCGTAGCGTCGCAAGTATTCTAGTAGAATAGCTATTCTTAACGAAAAAATTACGGTAGTCGCTTCATTGGTCAGTCAATATGGTTTATAAGGATTGAATATATTTAAGATATATGTTTATACAGTTACTACCGTTTATTGTAATAACGCATGTTCAGGAAAAATCTTTACTTCGCACCACTAGAATTGTCTGAAATTCAGTAAATCATACCGAAGCAAACATACCCATATTTTTCAAAAGCTAACTTACTGAAAGTCATTCTAAGATTGCAAAATAATAAATTTCTTCCTGATGTTTCGCGACGTTAACGTTGCTTGTTTCAACCTCGTAAAACGTTGGTAATCCTTCGAAGTAAATACTTGGACGGCAAAGTGAAAAAGGAATGTGAATAAAAGAAACCAGTGTTGCAGCTGTTTACATCGTATTTCAATGCACGCATATGTTATGATTGTAGTGTAAAGTCGTCGCAGGACCATTGAATATTTTAGACATATGCCTGTATCAAATATCCTGTAAAGCTCATCTATGCGTCCGCGATATCTGCAATTAAACCCGACGGAAATGGTTTGCAGTAATTGCTCTTTCGTAAAACACTGTTCGGGAAGCTCGGTGTTCAAGAGTGTGGAAATATTTCGGCAAATAATAAAACTCGCGTTTAGACTGCGCATCCCGTATCGCAAGTTGTTTTATTTAAACCTTATACGCAGGTAGCGTGCTTTTATCATAAAACACGGATACGCAGGCAATATAACGCAACATATAGTACTTACGATAACGAAATGTGACGATGAATTTTCAAGAAAGAATCGTTACTTCGTAATTTTAGGAGTGTCTGAAATTCAGTAATCCACACTTGAAGCGAAACGTATTCATATTACGAAAACTAAACTCTTGACATTAGGATCTTTCTAGAATTGTAAGTCAATGAGTTTCTTTTCGATGCTTTGTTACATTAACTTTACCAACTTTCACCTTGTGAAATGCGACACAGAACTTTGGACTTTGCACATTACGGTTGTTAAAAACCATCTCGTAACACGCCAACAAGCTTTAAGGTCACTTATAGATAAGCAAGCTTTGGCTATCCTGATGAGGATGATGAAGATGATGTTGTTGCTACCGCTGCTGTCGCTGTTGCAGCTGCAGCCAACGCGTCTCAATGATTTAGAATTACCGCTAGCGATAGGACGAGGAACCAGAGAATACGCAGGAAATTCTCCCCAGCGATACTGTGCAATTATAATTGAATTCTCTCAAGACTATCTCAAAACGTACAGCCAATTTCCCTCGTATACTTGGTATTGAACGATTCTTTTTATAAGATGATTTGTGATACGAGTAGCGTGGAGGAAAAGAAGTCGAGCCAAGAAAGCTGCTAACTAAACTATACGCAACACGCGTCGGAGACTCAGAGGAATTAAGAAAATGAGGCTGCTGTGGTAAATGTAAGAGGAGATATACAAGAATGGAAAAAATAAAACGTCGATGATCGATCGTTTGCCGATTAAAATTTGCATAGCCTTTCAGACCCCTGCGAGGTATGTGCGAATAAATTCACGGCGCCCGCGTTATCGTCATGACCCCGCATTATCGTACCTATCTATGCGCATATAACATGCAAACTACCACCTGTATATTCATAGCAATACGTATAAATTATTTACGGTAGGGTGTCCGGCCACTATCGACTCCATTATTCACCGTTATGATTATTATCGCTTTTCACCAACCACGTATGATGGTGGTTTTTTGAGTTTTCGATGTTTGAAAAAAAAAAGACAAGAAAAAATGCACGGACGAGAAAGCTAATAGTGCGAATTCGTCCGATATTCCTTTACATTGCCGTATCAGTAGTCTGAAAGTATTCTCTCTTCTTTGAAAATTTTCTCGCTTCTATGTACGCAAAAAATTGTTGAGGATTTGTCTTGGGATTTGTAGTGCAAGGTGTTTGAAAGAAACGAATGTTATTTCAACGGATAAGTCGGCTTATTTTAGGTATATAGCAAGCTACGTTTTGAGAAGCTTAATCTTAAACGGAGAGACTTTTGGTATTAATGTCTGCTTCATCATGGCTTTCTCCATAATTGCAATGAAACGTAAGAATTTAGGGATAATCTAGGTACTTTAAAAGTTATTCCTACGATAATAAGAGATCACAGTATTTCTATATGAATTATTATAATCTTGACGAACAAGAGTTTATAATTTCCATTTATTAGAACCAATATTATTTATTGTTGAAGAATTGGGACTGTGACAAAGTGATAGAGATAAATAATAAGTTTTCCGAAAATAACTCTGAGAGTAAGTATTTTGAATAACGTGAGTCTTGAGAAATGCATGGAATTTTCATATATTCTCCATAAGCACGGTTATTGAATTGGCAGAAACTTGTACTTTCTGCAACTCTGATTTGAGAGTAATTCTAAACAATTATTTTCGAAAAATAGTTTTCAAAAGTTGAACTTGTGAGTCATTTGAAAAACAAAAAAAAGATATGAATTCGGCATTTTCACAGTGACTTCTTGCGAAATTCAACTCGATTGTTCGTAAATTTGTATATTTTATTATAATTATGGATGAGCAATCAAGCAAACGTGATGCGAAAGTCTCTCGTACAGACTATGTGGGGTGAGTTACTTGATGCATCAACAATGGGTCAAAGTGACGCACGCAAAAGGTGATCATGTCAGAATGATATTGATATCGGAGGATCTCACTGCAGTTTCTTCAACGAGTGAATAATCACACATGTATCTTATTTTGCGAAGATTACTGTCCGATATATGTCAGCGATTGGCGTGATCCGGACCGAAGAAGAGAGGAAATTTCGGTAAATGATCGGAAGGGTTTTAACCGGTTTAAAAATGGTGAGAGAAGGACGGTTATGACCATTGGAACAGGAGACGGAGGAGACCCCGCTAATAGTCGTTTCGATATTTTATGGATGACCCAGTCTGGTGTGAACGTGATTGAGTCTCCGCCGCCACAGACTGGCGAGCTGAGACCACTCAAGTTTTCATAACTTAACGGTGTCTCGAGACAGAAGCTGCACCGATCAGCTGCTGTACGGTATTCTGTTGGAAAATATGAAAACATTAAACTCTTCAACTTCCAAGAATCTTGAAAGATTTACGAGTTTGAAGATCTACGGGATGTCTGGATGATAATTTTAATTGATGTAAAAACCACGATGAAGAATAAATTGCGCACAGAAACAATTGAGAAGATTCAGGAAAGTTGAGTCTCTCATCTCTCGTGCTGATACAATTTGATGGTATATGGTGTACCATCAAACTCTAATACAATGGTCGGGGAGAGCTGTTGAATTTATTTCTCTCTTTTCTTATGCTGGCAGTTTTCTCTGCTTAGTCTATCTCTGTAACTGTACTACTTTTTCTTTCACAGTAAATTCAATCTCAATCCCGCGGTAATTGACGTACGATTTTCATTTCTTGATAACGGTAGAACTGGTCAATTCTGTAAAACGATAAATTTGATTTGTATTATAAACTTTTAATAGCTATGTGTGACATACATCTCATCGATACAGATTCATCGATGATATTGTTTTTGTCGCTACAACACCGTCCATATTATTTGCGATCAGAAAGTGAAATGTCGAAGAAAAAATTATGGTAATTTCTCCCGTTGTTTCCATCCCAAGCACCGAAGGTATACCTGGATGATAGTTTGAAACAAAGAAGCTAAAATAGTTGAAAAAAACCTCGCGAAAAAGGAAGAAGAAATACTCTGCACAGTTCCAACAATTGCCGATAATTTTCAATTCCATTTATTACTTCTTTCAAAACTATGTCGCGATTAAATCGATTGAACGCAGTGCTGTCTGCAGGCGGGGTAAAAATTTTACGGTAGAGAAAAATTAAAGTTAGTAACGTTAACGTAAACCATTGATTTAAAATTTACAATTTTAGAATAATTTTGAAAGAGTTGCTTCCGTAATTCGAGTCTTCATAATAGGTGTCAAATGCACCGTGAAGTTAACGTCACAAACTTCGATCTCGCGGCGTAAAAGCATGTATGCATTTCAGCTGGTGTGTTTATATACCAGGGATTTAAATGTCGATATTGATTGTCCGTAGATCGATGCAGCGACAATATTGTCACAGGAACCATTCCGCTACGTAACAGTAGGAATAGAAGTGGCAAAGCCATTAGGTGTACAACGATAGGCAATCAGGTCATTCAGGATGACCTCACGTGCGCGAAATCGTCGGGATCAGCTTGACGTGTTTAATTCGCTTTCAATTATTTTGATCCGTTTAATAAAATTGCAGGTCAGAGTCGAGGGGCTCAAAGTCTAGGTATCAGGTACGAAAACGGCGGTAGCAAGAGGTACTTTACCACTGGCTCTTAAAGTTTTATATACCGCGCAGTAAAGCAGCAGCAGCTGCTGCTGGGGAGATTTTATACAAACTTGAGGCGAATTTATATTCGCAATGGAGCGATGGAGCTGATGAACTCTCTTCCTCCAGCCTGTCTGCACGATATAATAACGGCCGCAATACGCTGCGGCGGACAATGAGCAATATCACCGCGTTCTTCTCACGATCTTGGACCGGTTTAAGTAAAAATCCGTGAGATGAGCCTAATTGAGATGGTACCATTACTGCTACATCTCTCTGCTCACTGCCGCATGCCGTCGTAAATCGGTATCTTAAGTCACGAAACGGTTACGGTGTAGGTACCTACGTATCTTTTGTAATTATATACAGTGGCCAGTAGTGTACCACCCGCTCGCGAATTATTCGCTCGGTCGTGAAACTTGTTACAAGGTACAACCTACATTGGGCGACTCGAAGCTGTGCGGGTGATTATCCCGCTTACTACAACAATTTTCTTTGTCGCCTTCTACCCGGTTCAACCGTCGTCGACGCGATTCCAACGATTCATAAACCCTACGTCAATGGTCCATTGTGGAGTTTTGATAATACGGCGATCCGAGGACCATCATCATCATCATCATTATCATCATCATCATCATCATCATCATCATCATCATCATCATCATCATCATTATCAACATCATCATCATCATTATTTACTTTTGAGCGTTACAGAATCGATTATCACATAAATTTCGCGCTGTTGTAACGTGTCCAGCGAGAATGAAGATTGAACGAAACCAATGGTTTAGGATCCACCACGAGTCCAGGAACCTAAAATTTATCAAGTGTCTCATCAGAAGTCTTCTTCTCATTTATTTCTCCAAATATACGATTCGCGATTTACAGTCGATGAATTGAAGCGAAACGTTTCAACATGTCAACCGTGAAACCTCCGAACGTTGACAACCGTGGTGGGCAGCATTAAATGAGCACGGCGTTCGGATCAATGCAGTTGTCTGCAAAATTGCCCGTTTCAACGTACATGTAACACATGCTACTCGACGATGTTCAACGTTTTAATAGCAAGGTTCCAGCGATGCATGGTCTCGATTCGAAAGGAGCAAGCGAGCACCTCCTAGTCGTCGAAGCCACGATAGTGTCCGTGCCTAGAAATAAGAGGAACCCGTATGTTCTCTGGGGCCCCGTGTAATCCAAGGCACGTAGGACCTTGACGTAATAAATACAAAATGCAACTAAGACCCGTGACTAAATAATGGTAATGTATATTTCGTGACGGTTGAGGGTGTAGCCGTTCCTCTCGATATGCTCTGCCGCCGCCGCCGTTACGAGTGCAGTGTCTTATGGTGAATGTCTCCTCTGCAGCTATTCTTCTGCAAGTTGAGCGAGGAAAATTGTGCACACGCCGAGGATTAAAGTTACGATAGCTTGTACAGTCTCGGGGAAAAGTTTACTCTTTCTTGTCATTTTCAAAACTGACGACCCATACTCTGGCAGAAACTCGCGTTCCCTTCCGTCGCCTCTCTTCTTCTTACATGCCCACGAGAGAAATACACTTTCATCTCAGCTTCGTGTACGGCAGTTCGTACTATACCACGACCCGAGCATCGAGTTACCCGCAAGTGTTGCATCATTTAGTGGGACTCCTCGGGACACAACGTTTAAATAGTTTATTTCGAATTTTCCGCAGCGTAGCCGTTTCTCTGCGATGTGTATTAAGACGAGAAAAGAAGGGTATAAAATTCTTCTCACGGTGGTGCGATAGAATCTTTTTTTTCAATCTCGATGAACTATTTAGACCGACGTTTCGTTCCTTTTTTCTCCCCTGCTGTTGTGGATTCTGGCTTTATTACGGTAATATTCACGTTGCGTAGTTTGCTTGTACAATGTACACGTACACGTACGCTGTACTTACTCGGTATTCTGCTGAACTTGACAAATTCGCGTACATTACCGCTCGACGCACGTCCTCGTGAATGCGTAATTTGATCTATGGAAAATAACAAACCGTTCTGCCAATTTGTTTATATTCGTTCGTCCGAATCGATGCAATTTCGCCCGAGAAATCAACGGAATATTTTTTGCTCCAGACAATTTCTATTAATTCTTTCCAGTGGCGAAAAAAAAAAAAATTTTAAAAAAGCTATGCAACTAAAACTGCGAAGAGGATGATTGAAAAACAGTTCGCTCAACTGTAACAGACAGAAATATATAGACCTTGTATAAATATTGAATCTTGTACAGTATAACATGTACATGTTTGAATGAAACTTACGCTAGTAATGAAGATTTCTCTTGACATCGGTTTGCCATGTGGATGCTTCATTTATATAATATAAATTTTGACTTCTCTTTGCCACTCTCGAATAAACTTTGAAGCGCCTGCAGACACAGTTTATTGCCGAGATCTTGGATGTAAGAAATTAGCTTTCAAGTTTATAATTCAGTCTTGTGTGCTAGGGTCGGAGGGTTCTGAGGTATGGAAAGGACTAAAGTTTAGGTCGATAACGCATATGTTACACCGGTCCTCGGCAAGCTTGAGAAGGTAATAAACCAGCCACCCCAAAGGCTGGTTGGAATTCGCGTATAGAGGACGAGGTCGTATTCCTGATCTACACTATAAATTCGAATGAAATTAAAATAAGAAAATTGAATCATTCGGTGCTTTCACGATTCGATGGGCAAATGGGCAAAGATTTTGTGCTCCGAGAGAGAAAGAGAAAGAGAGTGAGAGATAGATATAGAGATGGAGAGAGAAAGACTATAATATATCCCACAATATTATCTCCAAATTTTATTTATGGGTATAATAAGACGTCGGAAATGTCACTTCGACCGTAAAAATAGTCAAGAATATTACATTTCACAACGAGTGTAAAAATATGGCTATCGCTGAATTATTTCCACGGTTGTATAAGTCCTCGGCCCTCGTTTACAGTTGTTTATTAGCCTCTGTTGATTTTCATGGTCAAGAAGAGAAGTAAGATTTTTTTCTTTGCAATAATATATTTTTACAATCTAAAGTATATATATAAATCTAAGGGTCTGACGAAAAAATTTAAAAGACAGTATTTTTCTCCGACTGAGTTGTAGGATAAAATAGGATTAGACGTCACTACGCAAACCTATAACTGTAGTAACGTAAACTGTTGAAAGAGTACCGTGTTTTCCTCTCACGGATATTATTCACGTTTTATGAATCGATCCATGGTCCAAACAGGAAACTGACTTTCCCGTTGAACACAGTGATTAAATTAATTGTAAGCTCTAAAGTATTCTAATTGGAAAAAATTGAAAGCAGAAGAAGAAATAACTGATTTGTGACGCTGGTACCTAAGTTCCAAGTCGGTTCATTCGTTCCGCGATCAGCCCCCGGCTATGTCTGCCCCGGTTTGGCGTAGGGTTATTACGATGATTCTCTGACGGCGACGGAGAGAGAAGAACGACGTAAGAAGAAGGCAAATTTGAAAAAACGAAATCAACAAAAACACACATTCAAAGACTCGAGGGTAACTGACTGACCAGCCGGTAATATTTCGCCGATCGTACTTTCGGCAGGATCAATAGAGCACGCTGACCGAAGCACCACGCAACTTATTGTTAGCCATAAGTTGATGGATCGATACCATTGTACCCATGCTATAACTGGAAAAGGTATAACACACCCAAGACTCCCCGATGTACCTGTACGACTCGCTGCCACGCTTATACGAGGGTTCGCCTCATTTCCTGGGTTCGAACCCAGAAACTCGGACCTTACTTACACTCTGTCAAACACATCCGATGCTCTGCTTCCGGGGGCGGGAAAACGGCTTTCGGGGTAAGTGAGCATCCGGGTTGGTCACGGCGCGATCGTGCCCAGGTTTCGTTGGGGCTTACGTTAAAATTACGTCATATCGTCAGATCAGATAAGAATTTCGGGCGTTAATTTAGTCACGGTACGATTTCGGACGAACTTCAAAGGTTCCTGTAACACCAAAATATAACACGCGGCGTGAAAACCCCGTACCTACTCCGTTTCTCGTATTTCCATTAATTCGCCCCCATTTTCTCTCTAATGCGCTTACGGTGGTCAAATTTCAGCAGGTATACCTCTCTTTCTCCCTCTTGGCGATGGACGGCTTCGTGCACATGAGTGTGTGTCGTTTTGGGTAGGTATATAAAAATTGTATACATATATGTACACACACACATCGAGTCAGTAACAATTTTTCTCTCTCAACTTCATATAGGTATATGTTGTAGACGTATATACTATATAAGAAGTACGCATTATGACCCGCTCTACTTCTTTGCACATCGACCGTCGGATAGATTGTGTTATCGCTGTTTCGCACCCACTCGGATCTTATTTTGAAAATTTACAAAATCGTCTGGATACTCTGTATTAATTTGTCAATCACTGTAGTAGGTATACGCAAAGGGGGAAGGTATACAGAGACGAATAGAAAAGCCTGCGAGGGAAAACCGCGGATGATAGATTAGCTAACTGCGCGATTCCGATAGTCGGAGACCACCGACTCTATTTTGAAGTGAAAAATACAACGTGTCTCTCTCTCTCTTCCCCCCTGTCCCTAGCCCCATCTTTCTCTATCCCTCCCGATGGCATGAATATCGCATGAAAATATATATGTGTACCTACGGTATAATCCACGCGAAATTATGTAACTTGACTATACCCTGGTTCATATGCATGCATGTACGCGATGAGGACAACATGTAGCCTGCAGCGCACTGTCACCGACTTTAAAAAATATTTACATCGATTTATTACGCTCCGAGGAATTCAATTTTATAAGGATACTTGCGCCCCGAGCTATTTATACGTTTATGTATGTATAAATTCTGTGCAGGCAAAAAGATCTTTGCGGTCGATCCTCGCTTCGCTCTAGAGCGAATGGAAATGTATCTTCGTACTACCTTACAGGGTACGTTTCGATGCAATTATGCTCGTCCGTAAGTGTACAACTGCTGTAGTGAATCGGATTTTTTTTTAAGCTAGAAACTGTGATGCCAAGTCGATTCGTCCGTTGTTGAAGTTTGTGGAAACATTCGTCCCTTCGTGTACCTACCCTGGTACCCAGATGGTGCAAATAATGATGCCGCGACAGTCTTGAGTTTTTCTTGGGAGTTTACGGTGTTGCAGTAAGTTCCTCCGTTGCCAGGCATACCGTACGTGAGAATGGTTTATTGCCGAGAGGCGGTATTTTTAATTGCAACTGACAACTGGCGGTAGTCGGACATCGGCGAAGGACCCTTCATTCATTTTCAAACGTTCCTCGTTTCGTGCCAATTGAAATTGCCCAAAACTGACGATGAAGTGGAATAGAAGAAGATAGAAGAAGAAATATATAAAATGAAATGAAAATGGAAGAAGTCGAAAGAAAGGATATTCAGTGATGCAATTTTGCGGATGTTTGTAGGATTCGCAACCGTGAACCAGATATATATATACGAGTATATATATATTATATGCAAAAATATAATTCCAAAGGCAACATATTGATGCACTTTAGCCAGGTTTCACGATATTTGTTGAACGTGAACGGTAACCAAACGTACGGGGGCCAATGTCCCGTGCAACCAGGAAATTATGCCATTAGGCTTCATTCGAACGGTTCAAATTTTAACGAGACGGTATAACGTCGATAAATTATAGCTTCGTGCCGTCGACGTCCCATATCTACGTCACATGTACACGATTTCACGCTACACCATACCGATACCATACGCATGCCGCTCATTGATATGAGGCTGAAATTGGTAATATTAACGCAACGAAACATGAAGGAAAAAATCGTTATTGCCTAGTTTTAAAATTGTTTTTATGGCAGTTGGCTTTTCAAAATAAGATTATGGTTTGTTCATCGTGGTTTATTAAATTTCGGATATTGCTAAAGGTGCCGAGTAACGATTTTTTCCTAAACATGCATAGTTACAGTAACGTTACCAACTTCACCATCATTCGTGGATACGGGGGGGTTATTGATGATTAGGTTCAATTTTGAAGTACGATAATTAATCTCTGCGTTAAATAACGATACCTATAACGACATTTTTTTTCTCACCGAAACACTGCGTCGTTGAAAATATAACCGTGACCGGGTTTTCTTTTCACAACTCGTGTAAGATGACGAAAAACTCGGTACATTATTGCTAGTATTATTTTTGGAACAACAGTTTTCTTTGGGAAATTTTTTTGCCGATTGTTGGTTACGTATATACTATATATGCGATTACCACTGCTGAGGACAAAGGTTATTATTTGCCTAAGACGATTACCGAGTATAACCGCGTGTGCGAAGCAACGTCCTGAATCTGCAAGTGACTGTGAATGTGTGAACATATTTGAATGAAACAGGTTCAAGGATCTGTTTGTAAGTTACGCTCGCGCATCTGTTCTCCGTAATATCTCTCATGATGATCGTAGTAACCAGCGGTGGTCCGTTTTGCTCCTTTTTCATCAACAAGTTTAACAAATGATCGGTTGTTGCTCGTGGATCACTACCGTGTAGCGCGCTTAAGGGAAACCCGGTGAACGGTTTCACCTAAGGAAAAACACTAGACTATATAATTAACGGGACGATGGTAATTACTGGTCCACATATGTAAGCTCACATAGAAATTATACGTTGAAAAATCAATCCGCTCCTGATACACAGCTCTGGTTGTATTATTTGTTATTTAAGCAGCTTTAACGGCCGAACGGACAGAAAATTAGGGCTCACTATATGATGATAAACCTGTGATCATACTTCGAGAGCGGACAATTGACTCGAAAGCATGACTTTTGAATTGTTCCGAAGCGTATCGAGACTTTACTCGCTTCCATGATCTACTAGTGGAAGATTCTCTGCACGTCGAAAATCAGAATCTGTAATTTTTCACCGTGCCTCTTTTCGCCGTGAATTCAAATTTTCGAATAAAACCTGAATATCTTTCGGCTCGGGGCACGTAGAGTTCCGTGGAATAGTTATATGTGCGTATATGCAACCCGCATGGCCGTAGGATAGATACTGACAAGAGACTGGTCACTGGGTCGGAGCTTGAATGCCGGGTGAATGCAAAATAGGGCAGGGAATTTTTCATGCGAAACTGGTGCAGAAATAACTTGTACATTTCTATGCTGCAGCGGTGGAAGACCTTGGGGATACTTATACGTATATGCGCGAGAATTGGAAAGGTTCAGAGTCGATCCCAAAACTTTCCTGAATACGGTATCACGTCAAAGAGAAATGCTTGTTCTATTTCGGATTTGTGCAGGTGCAGGTACAAATTGACTCGCCTCGGTTGAAGATGAAAATGTGAAATCGCGATTACTTGATCGGAAACTCGAGGACTCGATTAGACCGCTTCTATATAAGATACGTTTCGAGATCATCCTGACTATCTTGAACATCGTAGAACGATGAAATCACGATTATCTAGTGAATTACAGGACTCGAAGCGATTGAAAACTGTGTTGCAGATCAGCGTGACCTTCGAAACAGCGATTATTATCCCGCGAACCGTAAATAGAAAGATGCACCGCCATCATTATTTGTACAGGATGATATACAACAGCTATCTAACTCTGAAATTGAATGGTATCAAAATCATATTCACTCGGTGGCGGTCTATGAGTCATAAAAAGCTTATCTGAAACCGGCGTAAACGCGTTTCTAATTTTTCCACGTTAAAATAATGAACCTAGTGACGAGCACTGTGAACTCTTCTCATGGTCGGTAAATCAATATTCAACCGTACCGCCTGTCGTCCAAGCGATCGAACTTGATCTTGAAATTCTACGTCGAAATACGATCGGCTTCGCTGCACGGTCGTCTTATTGGTACGTCGAGTCACGAGTGTTATGGGGTACCTACAAGGAAAGAATGGTAATCCAAATGAATTGGCATCGACTGCCGGCTTGCGGTTGATTTCAAGAAATTGAGATCCAAGCCCGAAGTCGAGACATCTTTGTGTGCACCTCCATAACCTATACGGTATACACACTGCACACCTACAAAGCACGTGGAAGATTAAGGTGGGAATCGATCCGGAGCGGCGTCGACGGCTCGACTGACCAACGGAGTGGTCAACCGGTTTTTAGGGTGACCTGAACTAACGCCCGCCTGTGAACGAACGAACGAGACGAGCGCGGTCTTCGGCAAAGGCTCAGAAGCGGTCCTTGCACGTGTAACCTCACATACACTTGTCCACTCGCACCACATCGCGAGATCGTATTCCTCAAAGAGTCTCGGCGCGAAATGGTTATGTGGACATATCGCACATACCATCGACCGTTACGGCGGCCATACTAATTTTTAAAAAACGGCTCTCGAATGATTGGGAATCGGCGGAAACGACCAACGTGTGTTTAATCGTTTACCTCCCAAGCTTACGAGAGTCTCGGGACTTACGCCTTTCAACTGGACATGGAAGAGCACATTCTCCGTAACGATTACTGGGTTGTTTGGCTAGCTAATTTTCCAAGTTTCCAACCGTTAAACTGGTCCTGCATCTGGAGACAACTGTTAGAATAAACGATAGGTGGTTCCAGCTCTCAAATAAATTATCCGCTTCGGTAACACCATTTCTATGCCAACGCTTCAGTCGTTCCGAACTTTTCCCGCATCGATTGGAATTGACAAAAATTACGGTCAACGTTTGTGGGAAATACGGGATATTTATCTCGTAACTGATTACCGTCATGCACCACCTGAACACGCGGAGTGAACTCGACTCAATATACATCTTACACGTATAGATATGGACGTTTAAGAGTGCGGTAAAACAGAGCCTAGCCGACGATGTCGGTTATTCGAAAGCGATAAAAACGCCTAACTAGAAGGTTTGCAAAGGTGCTTCTCGTGCTCTCGCCGGGTCAACGTAAAGTTTTCTAAGTCCATTTTATTACCATCGGTTTTATACATATTCACACGCAACGTGACGAAGGAGAGCCATATAAATTTACTGTTTGGTTAGTAACGACCTTCCATCGTTTTATAAGTGATAGTTTCAGAAGAGGAGAAGATAAGCTCTCGACGTCTTCGGTCATCGAAAACGTCCATAAATTCATTCGTCGATGCCGTCGAAACGGTACGCTCTTCGTTTTCGGCCCAACTACAGGAATTCGGCCTGCGGAAAAGCCGGGAAATTTCGGGTAATTCTGTTACGTGTTCTGGAATTTTTATATTTTCTTATGCACTAGTGTACGTTTCTTTGAAATGTAGAAAATTACTCTCCGTGAAACAATTGAGGGGGTAGTGTGAAAATGGTATTACAAGTGAGGGAAAGAATGGTTTCTGAAGGGATTTTAAGAATTGACAAATAGATGTTGAACACTGTGGAAAATTTACGAAAAATATCAACAAGCACTAAAAACAGTCGGTACTGTCGGATTGATGTTTCTGTTAGTTTCCGTTACTTTCTTAAAATTGGAGTGTTTATTGATATATTTGGTAATTCAGTCCGATCAAAATTGAAATGAAAGAAAAATTGCACCATTTTAACTTGCGTTGGGGATATCTGATGTCTAATTTTGTAACTAATTTACGTGAAAAAAGTGAGTCTTCTTTTTTTTTTATTTATTCAAGTGGAGTCGAAATGGTTCGCAGCGAATGTTTATTCTCGACTGGACCATGCAGTTTTTACCATTGGAAGTGTAACAGCTATTACTGGAAATTTTTCAAATCGACGAAACAATTCCACGTTGTCTGAAGATTAACTGGTTTGGCGAGGTATATGTTTTTCTTTTCTGTTTCTCTCTCTTTGCTTCTTGTCTTTTTTCCTTCATATATTATACACATTGCCTTTTGTCGTACCTCCTATTGTAATTTATTGTTAGCCAAAAAGAATATGCCTTCGCTGTGAAAGCGGCTTGGCATTGTTCGTCTCGTTTTGGGTCAGGACTCTCGGACAGGTACTGACAAAATTAACGAAAAGTTAACCAATGATCCATGACGTGAAATACAGTGGTGCACGATCTTATCCGATTAACCGGGCATAGTTTGAGCATAAAAGTTTGGAGAACCACGCTACAAAGACTGTGTCGAAGATACGCAGTTATTACAGTCCGAGAAACTTTGATTGCCAAGGAAGTCTTGAGTTTCGTAAAGTTTGAAAAATTTTTTTTTTTGGGATAAATACATCAAGGGAAAATCTTGTTTGTGCCTGCGTTTTTTTTATCCTGTTCTTTAGTTGCTCGCAGATGCCGAGTCAGTTTTTAGCTAGTTAATGATATTCCATGCACTCCGTACGTAAAAATACACATCGAACTTGGACAAGACGTGACGACAGCTTTTAACGTTTGCATTTTAAAACTGTAAGCTGTTTGCGGAGGCGGATATTATAGGCGAGGGTTTGAGTGATGGGGGAGCTCAGCTGCCTGCTTTTGCTTTGATAAATTGAGGGGTAGGATCAACTTCGTTACTTATTATCGCGTCTTGTTTCCGATGAGGACAATTAGCTTAAAAAACGCGGCTCCAGGATGGATTCGCGCGACAATATGAGAGAGCTGGAGGATATCGTGAACTTGGATTTTAAAGAAAAATTTGTAACTAGACAAAATTATATTTTGTACCCATGTTTTATTAGCGTGCCTAATTAACGTCACAATAGCCAATTGTTCTCGTTTTCGTGTTTACAATTCGTTACAGCTTCGACTTACTCAACATCCACTGCAGCGTGTAATAATTATTATCTAAACTTTCTATCTAAAATCGTGAAACACGGGTTTTGGGTCGCTCGCGTTAAACCGCAGCGGCGTAATTCACACCGCGTCATGTCAAAAACTGAGTGAGTTTAACTTAATCTTATAAATTTAGCGATCTGTGGACTGGAGTGGAGAAAAAAATGTCGCCACTCGTGATTTATTGAGGGGGGAAATTTATATTCCGTTTCGTTAGAGAGCGAAAAAATACTACTGCAGGTTTTGGAAGAAAAACTGTGTTATATATTTTCACGTAGGTAATAATCCTACTTTCGATTAGGCACCTCGGCTTGTTCTCATATTCAGGCATACAACTACGGTGTGAAAATCCAATTAATGACCGGTAGGTATAATATAATCTCATTAAAACTTTTTATCAGGTTATTGCGTGGAGGGGGAATAAGAGAATGAAAATGGAAACACCTCGAGTCGCCATCGTAGAAGAAAGAAATTTGAAACTAATTGAAAAATTCTCACAGCCATGCTGTTCTGTTAAGGCCTTGCGGCGGTAATCCGAAATGATATTCCGGAGGTGATTGAAGAGGAGCCGTAACGCGGCTCTGCTTGACAATAAGTATTTTCTCACGGAAGGTGGAACTTGGTTATCTTTTTCAACTAATCGCAGGCCCAAGGATAAATTGGAATGAGGAGAAGCGGGAGAAAAGGAAGAAGAATCGGACTTTGCGCAGTCTTGCCTTTCAAATGTTACAATTACGACGTTAAATTCTTATTTTAAGGAACTTCTTGCTTCAATTACCCACTCGGTCATTCGCTAATGGCTCGTTTGAAATGAGTTCGAGTTCGAGTATCTACCGGCTGACAGGGTGGCCGTGACGAGCAGTTGCCTTTTACTGCGTTCATCCAATCATTCTCGAACATCCAACAACGGTTGTCTCAATTTAATTCGTTTCAAAAATGCAGATACGTTTCACTTTTTCCTGGAATAATTAAATATGAATTAGTCGCATTAAATTCTCACGGAATATCCGAGCGTATTCGATGTTCTTGTAAAAATTCAATTTTTCCTACCGACAAATCGAGAGATCAGTTGCAGCTGCTACGGGCTTTTTTACCGGTCAATCTTACCACTCTCGGTCAATTTTTGAAAATATAACAGACCACTGTGTACGAACACAGATTTTTCACGAATACAATTCTGCTAATATTAACTGGACCGACGGGTTCAGCTTGATTAAACAAACTGTTAAAATATACGTTTGTGTAATCGACCAAATTTTTTTTTGTTTTTTTTTTTTCCTCGATATTCATACGGTATTTCTGTAAGCAGTGGGCGGCGAGATATTCGAAGGAGAGAGTAATTTTGAAAATAGACTAGTGTAATAAACTCGGTTCATTTTTTCGTGTGAACGTCTAATTTTTAACTTGTACGTATAAACAGCTAGAAATAGTTGTAAGATCGTTGTTCAAAATTACGAATATTCAATCGGCAACTTGATCATGTGGATAAATATATTTTTACGAATGCAAATATTGTGCAAACACGTCGATCAGTGTCCTCCGAGATGTAGGAACAACGTGACCAGTTTTTCTCAGCAATTTTCGCGTTTCCGTCCGCCGTACAAAGATGTCTTTCCGGTTCTTGGTTATGGCTGGCTGCGGGATATCTCCAGAGACAAGAAGACGGACGGTTAGACAGTCGGTCCGAGCGAAACCAGGCGCGACGTTTTACGTCCGGCTCTGTAAGTCCTTAACGGCCTTGTCGCTTTTTAAGAGGAGAACGACCTTCGCTGCCGAGATCGCGTTTCCGACTCTTGATTTTTCTCTCCTTTATTATATACACTCATTCTCATCGTCGGACACAAAAACTTGCCTGCAGTTTCCGCATTCGTATCGTTACATATTATTGTACCTATACAGTATGTCATGGTATCGTTACTTTTGCTGCAGTAAGGAATTGCGGTTTTATTTTTTCTTCGTATCTTTCTATATCTACTTTGGCATAAATTTTTGGACTAGAGGAATAGTAAAAACAAAAAAAGAAGAAAAAAAGGGAAAAAAATGGACGAGGATCGACGATCGTTTGGAAAACATTCTCCAATAATTTATTAAAAGTCGCGAATGAAGCTTATGTTTTGTATCGATTAAATGATTTGTGAAATATTGTAAAACCTCGGCGCACATAATGATGAAATCTGTTTCTAATGCCTTATCGGGATTCAAGAGTTCTTGCATTTACTCAACCATCTTATTTCGTTCGCGTATAAATATAATCTCGGGGAAAATGAATCTCATTAAGTAATTTCCAAAGCTTTCGAAATTCATTAGAAGAGCCACTGAATTTCATTTTATTGCACCATTTCAAACCGCTAAACGGGCACTTGATTTCCATGAGAGTCAGATAGATAGCCCAGCTGACTTGGTTCGTTCGCTTCGCACTCACAGCTTGTATGATTTTTCAAACATGGAGCTGTAATTTATGTGCATAGATACTTTATTATTACTAAAAGTGTAATTTATCGTCGTGAGAAACGCTCCATATTGCTTGCAATGATCTCTCTTACACCATTATTTTATATTTTTTCGTTCAACTACGATAATACTACGGAACCCTGTTTGCTACGTTACTGGCTATGATGCGTGTATGGTATAACACATCTTCGTTGAAATTAATTTCAGATTAATAGAATTTTTTTGTCCCCCTCATCTAGTATAAGTTTATTACTTACAGTGGCGAATTTGAATGATACCTCGCGGTGATTAATGTGACGCTTGACATTCTGAAACCGGTAAAATATTGCGGGGTTATATAAAATCCAGTCGTCATCATCAGTCGAGTAATTACTGCATCAGGATTCTTGCGGCTTTCTTAGACGTACTTTTTCGTCTGCTTAATGCACACACACAGCTTACAGAAAAGCGCAAAATCACACTTGGAATATTCGTTCCTCAAATACCGCGTCTATTATTTTACGTAGAATATGGGATGTGAGGTAGATTACGCGCTTGATATATTTTTTTATTTATTTTGTTTTTTCAATTTGCAAGCAGTTCGTCGTTGGTTAAAAACTCGTGACTTTTATTTTCACGCGTAAGATTTTGCTTTCGTCGTGTAATCTGTGTGACGCTGCAGGTCGATTAAAGCCGATAAGCTCTGCGATTTAATTCTGACTTTTCTACTAAAACTATTACATTTCTTCTCTTTTGGACTCCCTGACGATGAAAAACTATGGTATAGGTACGGTATAATTGCTAATTATTTTCTCTGTAAAAAAACAAGAAAAAAATAGTTGAACAAATGAACGGTGTGTAAACAACTTAAATGGGCATAATTGAAAAAAAGCATACCACCAACACAATGTGCCACGAGGTGAAGAGTGGCTCGGGTGGGTAAATAATTTTTCTCACTTCGTAAAGCAGGTCATTTTATGTACAATTCAACGTATACGGTTTGACCTATATTGGCTAGTGGGTGTTTAATTTCTCACTTTCTGTTCCTTATTTGTTCCGGGTGCATCAGCACGGGTGATTACTAAATATACGTATATACGTAGCGCGGGGATACGTAATACGTAATACGTGAGGTATTGCAGAAATTTAATCGTCGTTGCGAATGATTAGAAATTGCATAACCAAATAACTCTCGTTCGAGTAATCGGATCCGACGATTAATTGCATTTTCATTCATATACGCTCATCTAACTGTGCCATGTATTATATGTATATACATATCTACGTATTATATTATATATAGGCTTTGATTTGCAAGTCCACATAATATATACATACAATACATGTATGGTAACTTTGTTTTACATTAAAATAAAGGGGTTTCACAGATAATAAAGCAAATTCAGCGAAACACGGAAAATAATGGGGTAAAATCGTATATTCAAGAAAATGCCTGCTCTCAAGTTAACGTCTAGAGAAAGGCTGTTTCTACAATAATGGTGGTTGGCGCAGCAACCCGAGTAATTCACCTATCCGCAACATGCTTTTATCTTGAAGGGGTGCGATTCCCTCGTTCAAACAGACAGAGTGAGAAGGTACCTTCGTTACAATACGCATGTTTGCAAATATGCGTCGGGCAAGATTGACGCGAAAATTTCCATGATCTGCTTATCCCCGTCTCATCTGCGTTACTTTGCTATACGCGGCGCGAGCGATTGGGGAATTATAATGTCATTTTACTCGGCACCATGTGTTTGTTTATCTGCGTCGGACAATTTAAACATGAGTGATCAATATCTCTCGTTCGCTCGGCTGTTTCGGCGCTTCGCGTTGCACAGGTAGGCTGTATCGCGGTTGTGTGGGTTGTATGCTGGACGGAAATTTTTGCGAAAGATGTTCTGCGCATGTTCCGGACCTTGAGCCGAACTCAAGATTTGCATATCAAATCTCAATCAAGCCTGCACGCTGACGTTTCTACGTATACACACATACGTTACACGTGTAATAAAAATACGAAAAACTTACTCTACTTTTAAATACATGCATGCAATACGCGCGCCTACGGGCGGCTACGGTTTAAAAAAATTCCCACCGTGCCGCTGATTTCTGTGCTATACTGGGTCGTTCTGAATCTGATTGGAGCACACTTCTTTCTGACCTACACGCATTCATCATCCGCTCTGTGCGCACGGCATCAGGAATAATAAATACGCCTTGAATTTGTAATCCTGGAAAATTCGCAGTACGTGGGTACCTAGCATGTACACATACATGCGTTATTACGCGTTCACGTTTAAAACGAAAAACAAAACAAGTTAGAAAAAAATGACAGTAAACATTACACAATCAATCTTTGGTAATAAATGAGACTTGTATTATAACTCGCGTAAAAATTTATGTGATCCGTCTGTGAAAATACTTACGTACGTTGAATTTAGAAATTATTATTATCGTTATACGCATATATGCTGACAAGCAAGTTTTCAACATTAGGAAAAAAAGCAACTTTGCATTTTAATTCTGTACGTTTACCTCCGATGCGGAGGAAAAATCATACGACGCGTTCTGTGTATTTTTTCCTATATTTTTAATTTCATTGGTGGTTTTATATTTTCGTTTCTTTCAATTTTTCTTCGTTGTATGCAATGATTGATTTTGCAAATTGAAATGTACCAAATAAATGATCAAAGTTTGTTCAAGTTCCATTGATTGATCATTTTCGAGGCAGTTTCCAAATGTTTAAAAATCTTCTGCAGTTTCTCTGCGTATAACGATACATAATTTGACAATATATTCCGTGTACTTGTATCGTCGCATAATTATTTTTATTCATATTCAATCGGTTACCGTGAAATTATCGTCTTTCAACCTCATCGCAATCGTGTCATACGTTAATTTATTTGAAATTACCTTTTTCTTTCTCACGCATATCTCGAGCGAAAAGTGAGCTGTGATCCGCACAATTTGCGGTTACTAATTCCCAGCAGGTAAAATCGGCGCGTATTGTGTTGGTTCGACGAGCTACAATGTACTTTGCAGGGATGGGATATACGCGTTACGAACGTATCTCTCACGGTCTTCTGAATGTTAATTTTCAATCCACTGCAAAATATCGTGCAAGCAGAGAAGTTTCAGGTTCTTGCTGCTTCGTCTGCCGTGAGAGAGGCGAGCATTGATTCGAGCTCGAATATCCGTGCCTATACATACATATACAATATATATATATATATATATATATATATATATATATATATTGTATATACATACACACATTCAGCATAGATGTACGTACCTATTAGGTATACCTAGATATAGTATACATACATGTATACACCTTGTACCTTGCATCATATCGTGTGTAATTTTGCTGGAGACGGGGGAAAATGAAATCGGTGCGAACTGCCGGCTGAAAGCGATAGAGGAAAAAAATAACATGAAAATAAAATAAATTGAAAAACGCTTACCGGCTTTTAGTCTCGCTTGTTTTTGCCTGATCCAGGATCGGTCTCGAGCTCTGGATCGTACCCTTACCCCTGAGCCCTGTCGCCCTCTCACCCTCTCACCCTCTCTCCCCCTGCTCTTCTTCTTTTTCCTTTCTACTTTTTCTACTTCTTCTCCCTTTCTATTGCAATTAATAGTAGGTTATAATCTGTCCGTGAATAATTGACGGAACTTGATTCCTGTTATTTCGAAAAGGCCTTGAGCCTCGTCGCGTCCTTCCGAGTTAATATCGTATTTTACTTGTACGCGTAACCACTCCGACGCTTCGTCCTGCACTCGTAACTTCGATATAACGACGAAGTCGTCACTCCTCGTCACGGATAATCGACGTCCGTTTGTCAACAGACATCGAGTGATAAGAGGAATATAAAGAAGAAGAGGATGAGAAAAAACAACTAAAGAAAGCCAAAAATCTTTATCGAATGGAAAAAAATGGCACAGGGAAAATCTGGAAAATCGGGATAACTCGGGAAAATTCTTACAGCGGGAAAAAGTCGGGGAATTTCGAGAATACGACGGGAAATTTTGAGTCTGTCGAAGAAATAAACTTGTTCTCATAAAGGGTACTGCAGTCGATCTTAAGAGAAGATACAAAATTGCACTTAAAATTTTGAATCGTCGCTCCGCCTCGTACATTCTATGTATGTTACTTTACCAAACCACCTTTGGGTGTTTTTTTTTCACGGAAAATCGGAAGCTGTTACTTGTAAGTTGATAGTCAGGCAGTAAAATTATAGCTATTACTTTATATCGAAGGTATTAGTATTAATGTGTAAAAAAAAATTGTCATTAATCAGCGGCATATTTAATGAAAAGTTATTGGAAAAAATCCGATTTTCAGGTTGGAGTGTCTGGAAAAGTCGGGGAATTTCAGATTCCAAATAGCGTACAGTACGAACCCTGAAAAACACCCTCGTTACATTTAATTACACCCGATAATTCACCGTTAGATTAACTCTTGCTCGACACCTTTTTAATCCGTGATAGGAATATGGCTATCACCGTATCAATTGTGCAGATGGTCACAATCCCGACACCCTAAGCTATTCACCCTTTTATGAGCAGGTTTTGTTGACTAGGATCGCTTCCCTGACCCCGAGGTTTACTTAAACCCTGGAAAGCCGGGTTTCCACGTTCGTTGTATTACCCGCGAATTACGCAGCTACACGACGACGAGCCAATTTGTCGGGAAACCTTTGGGATTAGCTAACGCGCGTGTAAGAACGAATCTCTCGTATCCCGCAACACTCTTCTTTGCAAATACTATGCGCATATTTGCATTCATTTTGCCTGAGAAAACTTTTTTCAGTACCTTACGTATTTGTAATATAATGTGACATAATATATTTTCGCTGGTTGTTTTACGTATACTTTTGGCCATTTGCCGAGCTCGGTGAAAAATAATTGGCTTAACCCTTGGTAATCCTACGAGCGTTGTACAATAATGCGTTTGGGGAAAATTTTCTTTCTCCTTTTATTTTTGCATTGGATGTAAACTATTGGCAGTATGAAATTTTTTCTTCCCCTCTTCAATCAATCTTTATAAGCTAGGCTGCAACAAAATATCATTTTACAATAATTATTGTATTTGGTCAAGATGAAACTACAAAGCTGCGTAGATTGTAATTTGTCAGAAATTGGCTAACGTATTTTCTTTATACCTTCTTTTTCCTCTTCTTTTATCTTTCATTAGGAATTTTAACCAAGCACCAAAGTAACGACGACTATAAACTGCCGAAGCTTGTTACCGTAGCTGTTTTAACTGCCGTCTGAATTGAACCATAATTTTCACCGAATACATAATAATATTACAGACCTTCTGGACGATATAAAGGTGTTTCAAAATTTACGTTACTGTCGTACACGTGGAGAAGTATGATACGCGTATCTACATTTATATATTTATTTAAATATATACTTGTATCTACATTCGTAACAAATTGCCGAAGATACCAACTGTTATACAGCCACGTTATAAAAATTGTGTATTAGATTGCGCGTCACGACGTTTTCGCGAGATTCGTGTTGTATGTAATACAACGTGCACCAAAGTACAGGTATGTATTACGGAGAGGATCAACCGGTCGAGGTTGAACGATGAATTGCGGACGAATTGATAACGAATAATTTTGAATAATCTTACGGTCATAACGGTAGTGATTTATCATATTTCGATACTTATAACTAACTCTTTTTCAACCTTTCTTAACCGCGGACTTCTGTGTCGTGAAATAATAAATATATTTGGGTTAGACCTTTGACATTGAAACCGAGATGAGATGAGATGAGATGAGTCTGTGGACCACCTGGTTAGGAAAAGCTGTAATATAACCAATTCTCGCATGTCGTGCGGTGAAAACTTGGAGCGTTTACAAAAAGTTCAAAGTTCAAGGACCCCCGATCGTTGTTGGCAACTTTGTGCCGCATGTTTATTGCGTTTAGGCGATACTGATACGTGTTATTAGAACTGTGTCATGAATCGTTGCGTGGCAACAGTTTCGGCATGAAACGTATCAACGACTCTCCCCATTTTCGCTTTCGCATTCCATTCTTCGCGCGATCGTGAGATCTTCGCATGATCTATTTAACAACGCCAACGACGAGACTTTATAAACTGTTATTAACACGTTGAGTCAGGATAAAGTCTGTTATTAAACTAGTATGCATATTTATGCGATAAAGCAACATGTGCCGTGCATTTAAAATGTTGCATAACTCATTTTGTGAGATTATCGTGTATAACTTACGTACGCGTAACTCTCCAAGCACGGCAAAGTCATACGTGTTTATATTTAGATTCCGATTTTCAACTCGCCAAAGAATGATCGTTGCTGATAATATTCATAAAAAAAAAAAAAACTCAGAAGAACGAGACGCGTATTATATAACATTAGCAGATGTATCTTACGAAAACCGAACACGAGGATTTTAGGTGTTGATTGGTCTGTCGTATTTAAAAATTTTATGCTTGACGTTGAGACTCGGGATGCAGTAGAATTTTTACATATAGTGGAATTCGCTCTTTTTGTCAGGTTATTTACGTCCGGACGAAAAACGACCGCGGGAATATTTATCGTTTATTTTTTTCTTTTCTTTATACATATATCATTCTATTATAGATGGAAAAATTTATACGTGTATAGTTATATTTGATGTATAAAAGTTTCACGGTCAGTCGAATTTTGCCGTACATTATCGAAAAATACCAACATTTTTTGCCTACAGCCACAAAAAGGTGCAGGCGCGATTATCACATAGATGTACTACATTTTTTTTGCGTAGAATGCATTACGAAGCCACAAATGCCTAATTCACTCAAGGATTGTTTGCGTTTTATTGGATGATCGGTTGACGAAATTCGCGGACTTAGCTCGCGGTCAAAAAAAAAAAAATCAATTTGCCAATAACACCGAGTGCGCGGCAAGGGTGTGAAGTGAAAAATAGAATAACTGCAGTATCGAAAGTTGTTTATTGTTAATACTCACGAAGTCGCCATCCGAATTTTTTTCTTACGCTTATACTTATAATCATAATAATCGCAATAACAACAACAACAACAACAACAACAATAATAATAAGGTCTATATATATATAATATCCGCGTGATCCGGAGGCGATCTCTTTCTGCCCCTCGTCTTAATGGGACAGGTATAATTACGCATCATTCGATACA
The DNA here is from genome assembly GCF_021155775.2 of Neodiprion pinetum. Classification (NCBI taxonomy): domain Eukaryota; kingdom Metazoa; phylum Arthropoda; class Insecta; order Hymenoptera; family Diprionidae; genus Neodiprion; species Neodiprion pinetum. The sequence goes on from NC_060234.1 coordinate 33,877,192, forward strand.
TGATACCTTATATTTTCTGACGATAAATGTTTATATATCGTAAGAATTGAGCAATTAATGCCCGGTAGTTATGTCCGTGGAATCGATACTTATCGCCAATAACAGGTGAACGTGTCATCGTTAGGCTTCGGACACCGAACGATTCACGCATTATACAATATGTGTTTCCAGTGTTATTGTTGGGTTACCGGATCCCCGCCAACCGGAATTAATCGCTCATTGTGTATGTTATTCTAATGGAAGATACGTGTTTTGCCGTTTTGGAAAATCACCCATCTCGCTCGAATCACTTGAACCCCTCCCCTCCCTTCCCCTCCCCCTCACCGCCAATCTGAAGTTTGTAATAATTACATTACCGTTACAACGTTCGCGCTTTCCCAAACCGTACAGTTTTCTTTGAAAATTTACATATTTTACGAAAAGGAAATTGTAGATTTGCGTGTACACTGCAGGTTTCGTCGTTCTCCGTGGACGTGGCACTTTTGAGAAATCAATTTGCTAGTTTTTAGGGCTCGAAATGGAATCCCAGCTCCAGTGTCGCAAAATTAATGCAAATTTTGCGAATAACACGCCGGTCATACGTCATATGAGATGTGGTCATCAAGTTAGTATCTATCGTAAGAATATCGGCACACATATTGTGCTGTTATGTACGGTATAATTTTTACTAGCGCATTTTTTGGTGTGTAGATAAAAGAAAAAAAAAAATCCCGAAGAGAAAATAACTTGTCGAATTAATGTGTTGATAGGTTTGTGAATTAATCGTTATAATTTCGCTGAATTAATGAGAATTAACTGAATTGTTAAATGTCCATTGAAATAATGAAAATGAACTGAGAAATAACTGAATTATGGAAAATTTAATCAAGTTGATTCGAATTGGTTAGATTCGTGCCAGAATTATCTGTTTACTGCAGAGAGAAAAAAAAAAAATTGAATGTAAATAAATAAATTCGTTCGAATTAACAGGAAATACAAAAGAATGATCGAAATATTTTGAAACTCACTTGAATTAATGTGAATTATCGAGAATTATCGACAAAAAAAAATTGATATTTGTGAATCGATATGAAATAATTTGAATTAAAGAAATGTATCCGAATTGAAAAATTACGACGAATTACACGAGTCGATTTAAATTAATTTAGTACAAAAAATTATTGCGTCCTTCAAATCTCGAGTTATATTTCCCTCTTTAAAAGTTCAGACATTATAGATTTGAGGAGAGGATGAAAAAAAGTAACGATCATTTCAACTTTGCGTCGACATGCAGCGAAGTCAAAACTTTAAGATAAATGACAAATGGCTGAAGTAGGCACAAAGGCATGACAGAGGAAAAGAATCGAGCAAAAGTGCGTAAATTTTAAGCGGGGGAGTTGCCAAATGAATGTTAATTGCTATTTAACGAGGCTGGCTTAGACCCGAATGGAATTACGAGATTACCCCGCCGTTGCTGGACGAAGGCAAGCTTTCAGAGTCGTTTTTTCTCGTTCGTTTTTGACGTGAATAAAAGAGGCGAAATATTATTTTTCTCTCTTCGGTGTACGATTCAAAATCGTTTGCAAATAAGACGCTTGAACCCGTACACGATACTTCGAGTATTTTGTAAATCCGCGCTGAAATTTGCCTGACACTCGTTAACAATGAAATTCTGCACACGAGTGGTGTATTAATATTTGTCAACATGTCAAACGACCCGATCTTTGCTTGTTTACTTACATTCACTGTCACGTCACGCGTACACAGAACCGCCTCCTTAAAGAACCATTTAAGATTCCATTTATGGAAATGAATCGTTCGAGCTGCTCGGTGAAAATGTTTCTTCGAATTGTAAAGAAATGATGAAGAGTAATTATTGACTCCTCTTCCTTTGCAACGTTTGTCAACGAATCGAGGTATGAAAAACGACAACTGCCAATTATTGCACTAATCAAATCAAAATCGAGCAAGCTAAGCCAAGAGAGAAATGTTTTGTGGCGCGATTCTTCTATTCCAGGTACGGGGAATGGACAATTTATTCATCGTGTCATCGGTTCCCTGTTCCTAGTTTGTACTATATACAGTCACGGTATCTGCTGCTGCTGCTGCAATTACATTACAATCCACATTCCGTTTGAAGAAACAAATATTAAACGCCTATTCATCTCAACTGTCCACAATAGAATAGAGAGCTTGGCACGATACTGGATTCGATCAATCTCGACGGTCATGCCACTGACGTTTGCCATTAATTCACTTCACTCACTTTCCGTATATCCTTAGCTTACCTTAGGCACACATTCAACGATTGAATTTCAGAAGCATTTCTATTTCAATCGTGTGTGCAGGTATCGGTCTGAACTTATGCGATGAAACGCTACCGAACGCCCGTTACACTTGACAAAGGTCCGTTTTATATTCCAACTCGCAATTGCGGCTCCTTTGCGAATTCGCTAAGCGTTCTTGACGATTTTCCCGTCAAGTTGTACCGCGGTCGAGAGAGACCGACGATTAATAGATGACACGTTATAAGGGTAGGCGAGTTATAAAGTACTTTTGAAAAGGTCTTTGAGTCCCAAGACTAATTCAATAACAAAGTTCTACAGGTTTCTTTTCGATGTGAAGGAACACAAGCGATTATTTTTTTTATTCTTTATTCGTATATTGTATCTATTTAGCGGCTGGATTGATTACGTGCGAATTGTTGTACAACAAATGCGAACAGTTATATCATAGCGTAACAAGCAGATCCGTGTGTCAATGACAGACTCGAAGAGAAAAAAAGCTTGGCTTGTATGTCAGAGGGATTTTAATACCTGTGACTGTCGTACGAGAGAGATAAATATGACTGAAATTTATTACAGCCGAGTTTGGAGTTGCAGAAGAAGGTCTGGTTGTCGGTCCGTTGGACAAACCGCACGCGGCGGTGTTCTTAAACCATTCGTCCGTTTGTCTGGACCGCTTGTTATATGCATCGAGAAGAAAAAAATGACATGGGCGTGTATACGACGTTGGAGAATTAAGATTGCGACACACTGACCCAGAAGACTGTAACTACGCGTTGCAACGATGTAGAGATGATCAATGTTCAAAGGGAGAGAGCTTCCGTGGCTTCAAGCGGATATTCACGCCGCGTCAAATTTCACGGATATAGGTTTTTCACTCATGTCGTATCTTATGAAATGGCTCTTCTTTGAAACAGTTTATTCAGCGATGCGATGGAGTTATTTTTTGCACGATCGGGGTGGCCACACACCTGGAAAACCTGGAAATTTCAGAGTATTTAAGAGGGTTCTTGGACAACTTTGAGTTGTCAGGGAATTATTAATTTGGTCATGGAAAAAACCTGAAAATATCAGTTTTCTATCATGGGAATTAGAAATCATTTTTTGAGGCAACAAGTTTACTTTTTTTCTTCGAGAAACCAAATTTGCGTAAACTGACTTTTTTGTACATTACATTTTTCGCAAATTCGAATTGAATTTGAATCGAATATAGAGTTAATAAGCTGAACGATTTAGGTTTTAGTAATTTACTATAACTGGTAAAATGTCAGGGAAAATTGGGTCTTAAGGTCCTGGAATTGAGATGACATTTTTTTGCCAAAAATTTGTAGCCATCATGACGATGATCAATGAACCGACAGAGGTTTCAGAAGACCCGATTCTTTACTTACGAACATGAAATCGATAAATTTGAACTTTTCGATCGTACAAATGATTCGATATAAAAAAAAACAAAGAAATGGAATTCGGCAAAGACGTCAGTTGAATGGAATCGGGGGTGGAAGCACGAGGCAAAAGATGAGCTAAAATCGCATTGCGGATCTCCGGATCCGCACCGGGATAGTCCAGGGTCAGGGGAATCATCGGGAATTCGGATCACATCGCGTCGGTACGAGAAGAAGTCAAGGGCGGCAGACTCCGAGGCGCCGCGATTCCACGTGCAACCCCCACGAGGCTTTACTTGTGGACTTTGGCGAGGACGCGGAATCGATTTACGTTAGTCATTGGTTGGCAACAAAGTTTGCAAGAACGAACCTTGAGCCTTGCTGAACTCGACTTCCTCCTACCTTACACTTTTACGATATTGCGACGCGTCGTGGTCAACCATCGTGCCTGAAGTCAACCCTTTCGTGTTGAGTTATACGTGAGGCATTCCACCTCGAATCAATCCACGTCTGACCATCACCATCGGCGTTTTCTTTTTCGGTTGTTATGAATGGTGTAGTGCTGAAGAGAACAATGAAGAAACACATCTTTTACAGAGTTTTAGGTTCCTTTGACCGTGGATTTGATTTTTTATACCGTTCCCAAGAACGCGATAGTCCAATTTTTTGAATCAATAGTCACGATTGATTGGCTTCGAATTGTTCTCGTGTATTTCTTTGTTAAAAAAAAAGAAAATTTGCAGACCAAGATGGAAGGCAAGCCGGTGGTTTAGAAGCTACAGGCGAAACAAGTAATTGAAAAGTGAAAAAATAACGACTTTAATATAAATTTGTATGTTTTAAATTCATCTTCAATTCGATGTTCCCCACTTGTGTTTTTGAGAGCAGTAAAAATCAAACCCGTGGTCAAGAAAATCTAAAACTCGATAAAAGATGTTTTTTTTTTTTGTAGACTACAGCGTACTTGAAAATAAAAAAAAAAAAAACGACGACGGTGAGGGTCAGACGTAGGTCGGTTTGGGGTGGAATGCCTCGTATAATTATTGATTTTGAGCTGCAGTTGACGCTGGACTACTGTATAACAACATTTGCGGTCAATTCGGAAAACGGCATCTAATATTGTTGGATTGGTAACAAATCACAGTTTAGAGATGTCTGTGTACGCAGAATTTTTTTCTAAGGTGTATATTTACACTGGCAATCGGTCAGCTTTCGTTTTATGATTTGATTACATGTATTTTTATCGGGGTATAAACTAGAGTACAATTTTTATGCGTGAGAAAGAACCACGGGCTGTTAATCTTCCGAACCGCAAAATCTGGATTTTATAAATCTCCGAAGCGAAGTACCTACCTCTTTGCACCAGTAATTATCCCAGTTGATTGCTGCATTTCATTGACAACGAGCTCAGCAGCTCTGCTGATGCTCGGCTGAGAACATCGAGTCGAATCGCCTCGAGCATCTTTAAGTTCAAGAAACGCCGTCACGGTCTTCGGTGTAGTAGTCTTTTTTTTTGATGTTTTTTTGCTGTGTCTATTCCGAGGTGGAAATTGGAGGAAAGCTTTTCTACATTTTGGCACATCTAAACGGAACATGGTAATCGGTTCTTGGATAATCAATTGGTCGAGAGTAGTCAAAGGAGGGCTTGGAACGAACCCAACCTCAATGTTAAAAGCAACAATTTCGTTCGATTCTGTGTACTTCACTGTATTATACACGTACGGTATGATAATTCTGTAGCTTTTACATCAGAAAACCGTCGATGGTTTAAAGAAAACTGACGTTGATATTCCCGGATGTTTTTCAATCGATCCTAATTATTGGCTGTTATTTGTTTGGTTAGAAAATAAGCACTTGAATGGCGATCGAAGGAGACTTTACCCTTTGGTGATATCTTCTTCGATAGCTCATTCTATAATTAGCTGGATATTAGTAGCCGCGATTGAATAATTCGATATTATGCATACGTGGATCGTAAATTAATAATTCCTTTCGTAATAAAGAATTCATCGTCATACGGTACGTTTATACCCATGCACATCCACCACCGAGAAAGAAAGTTTTTAATAACGCGGTTTGTTTTTTGTTCCAGGTGAGGTGAACGTCGAAGATGGCGGGGTTTTACTGTAACTTAAGTTTAACGATGCAGCATAAAAACTGAGACGGCTGTGCAAGACCACGGTATAGGTATATTCTTAATTTATCTCGTAAAGTCAGGCTGTTATACGATCGTATTTTTCACTTACTGATTGCTAATGCGGTGTATCATATAGATACCCTTCTTACCGAAGTTGCAACTAAACCAGCGATTCGCCTCAACGTATATTATAAGCATACATTTACCTTCTAGGTACTCTACGATATCTTTCAACGGAATTTAGTGCGCTCGTATGTACTGCATTTATATCTTGGCGAAATATAAATTTTTATTTATTTTTTTTCTCGGTCTATGGGATATATTTTTTACATTCTGCACCATTTAACATCGATATGATCCTTTCGATTTTGAAACAAAGTTTACACAATTATTGGCTATGTGTTCACATATCACAGAGAAACATAAACGTACACTTTATTCGTAATTTCTCCACCATCGAAAACTACGGTAACTGTAAATCTATTAATTTTCACCATAGCTGTATCCTGAAAATCAAGTTAATTTTATTGTGGATTAAAGAAATATTTATTCAAGTATATGTATTCACACCGCGAAATTCGACGATCAAAAACATTGTGAATAAAACGATAGCTACAGAATTCACATTGAAAATCATATTGCACGAACTAAGAGAAGTTCGATTTATAAAAAACGTTATTGTCAAAACGTTTTGGATGAAAAATCCCAATACCTATATATATTACCGCTAATTCGACGTTACGCGTTTAGCTTTTGACCATAAGCCGCTGCACATGATCAATTCATCGCCGTACGATTGTGAACGTAATAATGATAATAATTAGCCTGTAACCACTTTTCAAGTTTCATCCGCAGGTGAACGTTATGCCTGACATAATTCAAACACGCGAGTCTCCAGGGGCTTGGTAACTAGCTGGCCGGCTGCCAGCTGCAGATTCAAACCTATTTACATAGCCACCCCCACGCTTTATTTGCACTTTGGAATTCACATTCATACGAATTTAAATTAAGACGTATAGAGTCGTTTGTAATTACTCTCGAATAGACGGACTCGGGCTCTTCTTCTTCTTCTTCTTCTTCCTCTTCTTCTTCTTCTTCTTCTTCTTCTTCTTCTTCTTCCGTACGTGTATGCACAACGACGCCCTGCAAGGTGAAATTATCTTATTTTATCAGCATGTTCCCGCCAAAGGTTGTATCTTCTTGTGTATCTCCTTCGAAACCTGCGTGCTCAGCGCTCAGCGAGCTAGCTCCGGCTGTCACATTTTTACACACGAGGCTAATACGCTCTCCGCAGCTCGGCCGTGGTTATTTCAACCAACGTTACAAGTGTCTTTGTTCTCGAAATACGGCAGACGGGCATAAGTATGTAGGTATAAAAACACAGCAAAGGACATACGTCCGGCCAATTGTCGAGAAAAATACCACATCATAACCGATCGTAAATTTTTGTACAGCTATTATACATCCCGCAACACGACCAACGAACCTAAACGTTTTCTTTCGCTTTCGCGTAGGTGTTCAATTTTTCGTATCAGCAACACCCTGAACCAACCAACAAAACCGAACTTTTCACACTTGTAACCTGGAAAAATTTACCGATCACTAACGGTATTGCCGACGTGAGGATGGCAATATCTCGCTTGATTAGATGCCGTAAAATTTTATCGAGAACACGACGTGGGATGGAAAGTCTCTTCGAACGGATTACCTACCGTTCAAGAATTGGAAACCGATAAGAAATCATGACGCAAACGGTGTAATGAACAGTTCATGTGCCGGTTAATGGTAATGCTTTGCGAAGATCGCATACAAAAGGGTTGAATTACCGGGACCTCTGCATATACAGCAGCTGTGACGTCGAGGAAAGTAGATTCTCAAACGGATGATCGTCGAAAGCGTGCGTTCGAAGCAACGCCTAATTATTTTGTTCCTTATTTTGTTTTTTAAATATAAAAATTAATTTTTTACCACCTACACGATGCATCGGAAATAATTTTACCCGTCGTGCAGTTAATGCGAGCGTTGAATTAACGCTACCACGTTGCTCGGGACAGTGTCGCCCAGCAGCTGACGCGTTCCTTGTAACATTTGAGGGACTATCGCGACGGGTGCAACTAGGTAGGCGAATTTAGTCTAGTCGCTAGTTAGAGCGATGAAACACTTGGCGTGGCGGCAACGCTATTATACATATATGTCGGGCTGTTTCAGAGCGGGTTTTATTATTGACCAGGCTCTTGGTAAAAGTGAAGGTTGGTTGTGTCTCGAAGCCTGACCTTTGCGCCACTCGCAGGCAGCCTGCAGGACAGTGAATTCAATACAGGACCTCACCTTTCCTCATTTATCTATGCTTGTGCTTTATTTTTAACGGCCAATTTGTATCCTGCTTTCGGTATAGGTCGAGTGATTCTATTATCGAACAACAATGGATCGTTAAATTGTTATTCTTCAATCGGATATCATTAATATCTTTCGATATTTGTACGTACGTGTATCGTACACCAGTTACGTGGCTTGCTCTGTATCTTTTCTTTTTCTTCAACTCCGAATCAGTTAGATTGTAATCGTTGTTGTTTCGGTCCCGCGGTGTTCAGTCATCTTTGACTTTTGCAAAAAGCCAAGAAGTATCGGTGGAAATTATATTCCGCAATTTACGGATTACCTTAGAATTTATTTTCGTTCGGGTTATATGTGAATTTGTCTGTATACAACTCAGAGGAATAAAAGATGCGATCGATAAACCGATTACCGTCTCTACGTATAGATATACCATGTACGTGTTGCCGTGCGAATCGAGAGGTTAGAAATAATACGAACACAGTGTAGATGGGCGGAGTAGCAGGAGCAGCAGCAACTGAGCTAGTTTCCTGGCTACCGTATGACCGCATGCACCGCATTCAACGTTTAAAATTAGAGAAATCACCTAGAAAGACGATACCTGTACGACGACGACGATGAAGATAGATTTCGAAACCCGTGGAAAAAGAAATCCTCTCTCACGTATCGCATGCATATGTAACATGCAGTGCCTAAGCCATATAACGTATGTACCAAACCGTGATTATTTACCTCGAAAAGGACGAATCGTGTGGTTGTGGTAGCGTTTTATTGTTGGAAAGGTTCTCTTGTATTCACTCATACATATTATCTGGCTCCCGTGGGTAATTTAGGAAAGTACCAAACGCGAGAGAGAAAAAGATAAAAAGTAGATAATAAAATATTCCGGTGGTTGTACAGGTACCATGATTAATTTTATCATTACCTTACAGGTACGTACCTACACAATATCGAATATATGCAAAATTGTGTCGACACTTGAGGTGTAAGTCAAGCTATCGATTATCACTTCTTAAAATCTAAAGTGTTAAGGGTACCTCCTATCGCCTGGGTTCCTGCACTGTTTGCCAGGTGAAAGTCGCTCTCTTAGCACCGTATATCTCGCTAAAGTAAGCGAGTATTGTACAGTGTGTGTGGATTTGTGAGTTTGTGTAGAGCTCGAACGACGAGTAATTCATTCATTTTCTACACGTAAGTTATCACACCTATTCGTCGAGGATGAAATTATCGCGATCTGGTCTATTAAAGTATCTTTTCATGCAACGAATTTCATCTCCATCTCTTACTCTCTCTCTCTCTCTTTCTCTCTCTCTTTTCGCCTAGATGTAAAGGTACAGGTAGTCCTGTGTTGTTGCCTTGAAACAAAATGGGATAATTATAAACGTTCTAAAGTCAGATGATCAGTGAAAGCCAGTTGATCGTAGTGTCCATTGTTGTTAGTCGATCAACCGTCACTTAGAGTCATATGAAATACAGAGTTTACAGTCTCGAAGTTTCTCCTCGTTTCAAATTTCTGTGTAGTATTGTAAGTGTAAGCAGTTTCTGACGACAATTACTGAAATCTTTCCTCACTTCTTGGCTTCTCCGATCCCCCCCTACTTCGGCATTGTCAAAAATTTCTAAAGTTTCGAGTAGGGTTTATGGTACATGTCGCAAAGTCCTCCAAGTATGTCAATGAACTCGGAAGAAAAAAGTTCAATTTATCCGTTGGCGTGATGTTCTTATAAAGAGAGAGAGAAAGGTTGCGTGAGTGACCGTTTGGAAAATCCTCCAAAGCGTCCTTCAGCACGAAAATAACATTCGTTACATAGAAAGACACGTACACTGTCCATCGCCCACCACGACAATACACATTATCCACTGTAATTGGTGGTAATCATAGATAGAAGAGATAGTAGATTCCCTTTGAACCGAGGCCGAGGAGGAGAGCGTCAAGGCTAGGTGAGAAAATGAATCGCGAATGAAGCTGGAGGCCAAGGGGACGTATTTTTGCGGTAGTCACACCCACCCGTTTTATACGCGTCCTCCGTGCACACGGAATCTGGCTGGCGTCAGGCCTTGCTTGCTGCTGCTGCCAGTTTATTTTACACTTTACACACGGTGCACCGTTGTGTGTGCGACGGTGGGGAGAAGGAGAGAAATATACGACCTGCAGTGGCGGCGTCGGGGAACCACGACTGCTAACGCTGGTGGCGAGGGATGCTGCTGCACTGTTGGGACTAACAATAAGAGGTGGGCCCGATGCTCGAGGAGGAGAGATGTTAGCCGAGAGATAGCGCCGTTTCTACGCTCCACGCGGCCTGCCGCTGCTACCCGCTAACTGATTTCAGAGATTTCTTATCCGATATACGTATTATATGTACCTGGCGGAAACCGCGCGTAGGTACATTTGTTTCTCATTCCCATGCATGTCGCCTATCGTCTGTACACGTCTCCCGATCATCCCGTAGTCCCGGTCTAATTCTTTCTCCGCTTTGATCAACTGTTATTCGGACATGAAATTCTCTTCAGAGACGTGTAATCATTTGGGCAAGTGTACGCGTTACCGGTTCGAAATGCAACGCGTACAACATGAGCATTCAGCTCCAGTATCACCTGCATACCTTGATTGGCTCGTCTCAAGTAAAGTTGGGTAAGGTCAGGGCTGAATTATTAGCTCTCACGAGTACACGTAAGAACTCGGTGAGGTCGAGTGGTCGAACGAACTAACGAAGACGGGGTTCGGTGTCGTGGGTGTGCGCTCCTTGGGATCGAGTAATAACAGAGCTCCGGCTCTGACTCGCGCAGGGTTAGCGTCCATTGTGACGTGATTTATTGGGAATAATTATACAAAGGAAAAGGCTTCACTCGCGGGCTTTGAGACATTGCTGTAATACAACGGCAAAGAGATCTTATTACCAATTGTACCCTCCGACCGTCCGTCCGTAGGCGGGGTCAGTACGAACGGTCGTGTTGTTATGTAAGAACGGAAAAGGACTAACGATCCTTTCTCACGTGATTCGCGCTTGTGTGCCTCTCGCCTCTCTTCAGCATGCAATTTGCGAATATACCTCGCATATATCCAGACCGAGCGCATGACTGGCAGTGACAACGAGACCCTGTTGAATTTGTAATTTACTTTATCGTTTCTGAGCTACTCTCTTCTATTATTCGCTCTTTCCTACTTTCCTACTTTCCGCACTGCAGCCTCTTTAATTTCCTAGGCATCGTGCATTTCCGTCTCGTTACTTCAACGCGCAAGTATCCGCATATTCTCCGCATGTTCGGATAAGCGTACAAACGCGAGACGATAGTATCGGTTAATATAATATTAAGCCGTTGTAGCTGCCGCTTCTGGACGATTTATGGAATTGCCAACGTATCTTGTTTTTTTCTTTTCGGCTACATGCGGTTTAGCGTCAAATCTTCACGGAATGACGCTGTACTCGATCCGCGTATGGTAGGAGGGTGCAATCTGCGGGTAACGAGAGTAACAAAAGACTACGACAACCTTATCTTAGTTGGGAACAAAAACTACCTCGAACGCTGCCTCCCACACTATAGCAGAAAAGTGAAAGCTGGTATGTACCAATCTAAACTATAATATATATACTCTGTATCCATGTATCCGTTTCAGTCAATAGACTTACATACCTGCACCGACTATAGACGGATAGAGTATATTCCCTCCTGCACTTTTGAACTATCGAATCTAGACCACGAAATGTGTCGCAATGTTTTTCTCATTCTTTACCCAGATCTTGTGCTACATGTATACTCTCTCTTGTTCGCGAAATGCAAGACTGACTGACGTCAGACAGCTGTACCACCTACCTGTCGTTATATGTATATAATATTGTATCCAGATCGTTGTTTGAATTTGAACGAGCCGTTTCTTTGTCAATAAATCCCGTGGCAATCGCAAAACGGTTAATTGACTTATCATGGGGGCGGATAAGAATTACGTACCGTTTACGTTCGTACCCAAAATATGGGAAATATGCTCATCTGTATTCACCCCATTTGCGAGTATAAGATCAAGTTCTTTCTTCTCACTGACGCAGTGAATATTCTCGACTTGGATGTTTACTCTCTTTGCCCGTTGTGTATTTTTCCTCGAACAAACGAGTTTGCAATGTCTCTCATACGTCGCCTTACGCGAGCGCTGTAACTGCATAAATTTGCTATTACGATGTTTTTAGTCTAGCCATCGCGTTATATATATCCTCCGTGTATTATAGTACGCGGTGGGTAGTTTATGGTTCACGGAATACCAAGTACGCGGTTCAAATTTTCTTTATAACAACTTCATCCACCGGGTATTTCTACTCTCGTTCCCATCGAGAAAAAGATCTAACGTCACAGTGCTCCGGAGTCGTTTCCAGAGTCATTTCAATTACATCTACTCGTTGAAAGTTTTTATCCATCCTTTCGCCATGCGATTATAGCCACTCGTTATATTGTTCCATGAAACAGGGCATAATCGTTGCGACTGAGGCAAATAGCCGGAAGTAATTCATTGATCAAATATCCCGTGTTTCCGAACACCGGAAACAGATCTCCAGCACTGTATAGACGCGTCGAATTCAGCAGGAAACTATCGAATCCCTTACTGTCAGCATACTCGGTTACAATGTCCATTTTTATTATCTACTACGAGGAACTCACTCGCGTGTTATGCTAACCTAAAACACGTCATAATCGGGGTTAGAGTCTATGCGGTGTAACCGGTGCGTCAAAATTTGCCTATTTATAGTCAGAAATGAGATAACGTTGCGTTTAAAATTGCGTGCGGCGTAACCAGCTCGGTTGGGTGTGGTGGTCGCTTTGTATACACGGTATTATACGACAGTGAAACCAGTGTGCCGAGGACAATGGTTCACAACAACTTGACCGGGACGGAGTTTCGGTCCGATCGTCGACACGCGTGTGCGTAAACTGATTAACATATACCGTTGGAACAGTGTAGTAAGAATTTTATTTATTGTATTTCTATAACTACTTTTGCCACATATTAATCAAGGTTTCAAAATTAAGAAGAGAAAGAGCGGCCCGGTCCGTCGCCCTTTCCGGCTGGTAACGAAGTTTCCCAAATCCACCTCGCTCCCAGTACGTCCCTCAAAAATGTCTTTGAGTGGTGTCAAGTGGTCTGTTGGTAGTATACATATACGACCGATAGCCGATCCCACGGGTTTACGGCTGAGCCGGTCCTCTTCCGAGAATGGAAATATTTACATCACAGTGAACGCGGTTATGACGATGTTGGAAAAGTTGACATGGTTTTTATCGTTTCAAAATGTTGTGCCTTATAAGTTCGAGCTACCCTTTTTCAACTTATCGTTTCTCTTTTTTCCGAGAAAATAGAAAGTTATTGTAACCACCCCGAAAATGAAAAGTCGCGTTTTCACCATATCTCGACGTTTCAAGGTCGACAGAATCACCCCCCGACCATTTTCGGATGAATCCTTGCGTGGTTTGATGTATGTGTGCATGTACGCACGTATGTACATATATATGTATGTATTGTAACGTGACATTTCTCGAGATAGTTTGGTAACAATCCGAGAAGGTGATTTAGCAAGGGCCTGGATAGTTTAGTGGTCAGAACAGTCTCACGGTAAACGAAAGGTTCCGGGTTCGAATCCCGGTCCAGTCCAAATCGTGAAACATTTTTTCCGGACCCGCAGGAAACGTACGTCACAAAATGGCGCCTCATGTGGGAATTGAACTTCAGACGTAGGCCATTTTGTGACATGCATTTCTTGCAGATTGGAAAAAAATGTTTCACGACTTGGACAGGAACCGAAGATGTTCAAGTCTAAGGAAGCACCGATCGTGTCGAGATTCCGTTGTATTACAGTAGTGGTGGTTTGAAACCGTAACTACATACTGTAATTCAATGGAATCTCGGGACGATCGGTGCTTTTTTTAGCCCTTATGTGCGCACCCGGTTACCCGGGTACGCGTTAATGTGGTAAAAGTTGGGTGCGCGCATAAGAGTTAGACCTGAGCACCTTTGATCCCGGTCGAGTTCAAGCCGTCAAAGATTTTTTCCGGACCCGCACGGAAACGCACGTCACCGGTATGTATGCATGTGATTAATATTTTTGTCCGCCGATATGTCGAAAACGAATTACCGGATTTCAATGATTTTGGTGGCAATCGACTCGGTTTTTCTAAACTTGGAATTGATTAAATTTTGGCTTTGATCGGTTCAGTTCTTTTTCAATTGTTTAAATAACGAAATTCTAACAAATCAAATAAAAATACTGATATCTTGAGAACGAATGAATGTATTTGAATAAAACTTGGTACCGCAAACTTTTTTGGGTCGCTAATCATGAAATTGTAAATTATTCTTCTTTTTCTCAATAAACTTGGAACTTGCAGTGTGAGGACGGGAATACCGAGGGCTGACTCATGGCCAGTCCAAAACCGCTTGTTCCACTCCATTTTCAATCGCTCCATTAGCGGTTGCAGGTGACGATGTTGAACGGCACGGTCAACGCCGCCACACACTCGCGTCGTCGAGTGCTGATGTCTATGGCGCGAAAATCACTATCTGATGGGAACTAATCGAGATAATTGTACGATTACTGGTCAAGATTGTCACGTAGTAGTGGTAGCGGTAATTGAAACGAGTTAAAAGAACACGCGATCATCGCTTCGGACATGAGGTTTACGGTACGGCTTGTAATCATCGATCAGCGTAGTTACAGGTATAAATCTACACTCAATATCGATGTCACGCCGGCAGATACTTTACTATAGGGCTAGAACTATACTCAACACCGTAATGGCTATCTTCTCCGCATTTTCCCGATTCGAATTAACCGTGGTATATGCACCGGATACGGTGATTTATGGAATTGCGCGTCGCTCAAAGTCTTCGTCAAAAAGAAAGAACCTTTCGCAACTCCGGTATAAGGCTGCCTTAGCAGCACATTTGGCGGCCAGTAGTGGGACTTTACCTTTTCCGCTTATCCGCTTCAGAGACACCCCTGCCCCTCACTCAAGCTCAATCGAATCAAGCAGGGCTTCTCGCAGACCGTAGCCAACCAGGGGTTGGTTAGCTGTTCCATTTTATCCAGAGACTGAAGGAGTTATACGGGGAATCGTAAGTTTGCTTACATAATATTGATTAGGGTCCTTTTCGGGATCGGTGGTCGCATGCCTCTGAATATCTTGAGATTCACTTCGGGAGCGGTATAATACACCTTCCACAGGAGCACCGCGGAATTCGTTACTCTCACAAATTCTCTTCCTGCACCACCATTTATTATACTTTTAGATCGAGGTTCCGGGCCGAACGTGCTTCGCCTTTCGACGCACTTTTGCACATTCCAAAAGTTAAACACGGACACGACTGACGTATTTCTTAGATCTGTACCAACTATGTATTGGAAATTCAAGTTCTTGCTTGGATATATTTTCTATGGCTACCTGATCAACCTCGATACAGTTTACTCGAATCTCGTGGTGTACAAGTCAACTTTCACAGTTGGAACATAATAGACATACTTTAATTAATCGCGTCGTAGTGGTTATTATGAAAAAATTTGAGACTCGATTATTATTTGTCCATCCGCGATCGTTGGGTGTCTAACTTTCGCGAAAAGAAAAGTTTTAAAAGATCATGACAAATATCTCTGACAAGATTTATTTACTTTGTAATTTTTATTTTTTTTTTATCCAACCCTTCCAAACAGTGACTATCTCCTCAATAAACTCGTCGTCTCATCCAAATTACGATAAAGGTTACACCGTTAACTTCAAAGTGTACATCGGCGATGCGATATACCTACTCACAATCAGAGAGAAACTTTCCCATCCATACGTGATGCACCGAAAGGGCAGCTCAAATACTTATTCACAATGACTTGGGCAATTACGTCTATACCCTCTGAATGTCAACTCTCGGTCTCTATCTTTCGCCTTGCAATATGTAATACCTATGTATTCCTACCGTCTCTCGATCTCCGCTTGTACTCCAACATTCTGCAGCAAATATGCAGTTAGCATATTGACGCAGGGCTGCAAGAAGTCGGAAGTTAGTTACACAGACGTGTACCAAACTCGAGGAGAGTTTGCGTGTACCGCGTTACAATGGACATAAGTTGGTAGAGCGTACGGCAACGAGAAACGAATTTAAGTACTCTACATATCCGCAGGGCTTATCTTTAGCGCGACATTCAGCGATAGTTCCTTACAGTCGCGTTGGCTCTAAGAAACGGCGTTGATACGGTGGGGAAAGATGGAAGGTGCGTGTAACGCGTAAATATTATCTATGTACGTACCGGCGGCACCTCCATTTCCCGTGGAATTAGTCGCTACTTATTGTTAGTTAATCAGTATACCTTTCCACAAGAAGGAATCCTTACGACGAGCGTAAATAAAAATAAAAAAATAAAAAATACGGCTCGTGTTAACGGTCAGAGCAGAGACTTCTGCATGCAGACAGCGAGGTGCAGCGGCAGGTCTATCTGAAACTTGCGTTACCGGAACCTCGTCCCACGGTCTTCCGCCCGTCGAGAGTCGGCGGCCCTTGAGCCCGGCTTGTAACTCCGAACGGTATTCTTCATTCACCTCTGCATGCGCGTATGATTATCCCTGTATACGATGCTGAAACTTTGACGATCCTTAACGTACCCGCAAACTATTATCCTCCATTACCGTCGTCATTATATTGCCGTACAATAACCCGCACATGCACGCGTGTTCCTCGTATGTACAAGTATTACAGGTATATGTCATGTATACATTATACGGAGGTAGGAGTCATTTTGCCTTGCGGGCATCGAAACACCGCGCGGACCCTGTGCTAATTACCTTTAACACAAACTGCCAGTTTACCCCCACGAATTGAGAGGCAAAGTGAACGTTCGTTTACTTTATCAATTACCTATCAATTCTGACGAATAATTACGTTTTCGCACACACACACGCACTGCGGTGCAAATGTGGCCAACATGGCTTTGCAAATATCTGGCTCAAATCCTAACTTTTTCTGGGAATAATTCTTCGGAGCATCAACTTCCTTTCCGTTGATTTTTTTTCTCTTTTCTATGTCTTCTCGAAAGAAATTTAACATCAACGTGGACTTACAAGTACCTAGCGCAATTTCGAGGGCGACTCGATCCAGAGCCAAAGTCGAACAACGAAGGTGGTCGAGCGGCCGATGTGAAACAGGTCTGAGTGCCGTTTTTTAGCCCGAGGTTTTGATACTTGTCGGACCTTCGAAGGGTCGACGTACCGCCGTGGGAATGTCCCTTTTGAGGAAGAGGTTCCTGCATTGAGCTACCGGTGCCAAAGCATGTCGGCTTCGCGTTCAGTCGGCAGCGAGGTGCATGTATAACTTTGTCATTCGTCTCTGCATCATCGGTATGAGAATTGTTTTAATTTTCTGTCCTTTTTTACCGACGATGCGCTGATTTTTTTGCTCTTTCGTTTGTTGAATTTTAACGGCTCCTTTGTCTCGCGGTGCTTTTCCTTGTACGGGAAGTCCGTTGCTCGAGTCTCTGATCACCGTGGCACGATTACTTCGAACTTGGCTCAGGTTTAACAAATAAAGAAACGGGGTCAATAAATAAAGGCAGAGAGGAGGGAAGGTAAAAAAAAAGAAAAATAAATAAAAAAAAATAAAACAAACGATGGAAGTAAACGAATAAAAAACAACGTCAATTCTTACCTCACGGATCTTTTACGTCGTGTATAAGGTGAGTCGGCCAATATCAATTTCAAATGTGCAGGAGTCTTAATACTTGGGCGACGAATGCCGCGTCGACTTGTTTTCTATACAAACATTTATTACGCTCGTGTTCGTGTATGCTTGCGTTATATCTTGCAGCACGTATTACGTGTTTGATTGGAAATTTTTAGTTTCAATTACCAACGCTGTGTATCCGTATGTGTACACATAGTACTTTATTTTATTTTTTTAATTTTATTTTATTTTATTTTATTACCAATGTACGCGTGTATCGACGATTCCAATTACAGAAACAGCTATTATGGGTATATGTAGAGGTGACGTACGTATTACGTATTACATGATACATACGTGTATATATGTATTATATAAAATACACCTGAGACAAAAACCGCAAAAAACAATTTTGCTCAAAATGATGTTAGACTTACATTCGCTTCGCGGTCATCGGCTTCTCGTATTATCGCGTCGAATCAATGCGACCCCGGCTGTAACTGTTACCTACGGTGAATAATGGCGATATGCGACTGTGGGAATAAGAAACGGTAAAACATTGACGATGGTTGTAAATATTTACAAAGCACATCTGGATCAGCGTCATTTGTCGATCTTCGTCACAGTTGTGCCGCATAAACGCGGGTAAGATTTAAAATTCACGAAATGGATCAGAGTCAGCCTGCAGCTGCTTTCGCGTCGGTTCTTGGTCTCTTGATTCTGGTGTGCTCGAGCTGTTATTACACCGCGCTTATACCACATACGTAGATGTAGGTGTACGTACATGTACGCGCGCCCCGATCACCTGCCGTAAGTAACAACTCGATATTAATATTTCATGCCTGCCCACGCCCTGCGTTTTCATTCGTACACACTGACGTAGCTCCTGTACGAACCGATCATCTCGTGGACCACTGACCTTAACCCACTAACACATCTTCGGAGGCGCACTCTCGGCACAAAAGGGCTCCTCGAATCCCCCTCAATTCTGGACGATTGACGATACGACGAATCGTTCGTTCCTCACTCGTTTCAATCCGCTTCGTTCCGCCCGCCTGAACATGCCTAATTGCGAGTCGATTGTCCGCGTTTGTCACTGCGGGAGAAGAGAAGAGAATAAAGGAGAGGGGCTGAGAGGAGAGGAGAGGAAAGCAGAGGAGAAGAGAAGAGGCCAACTCGGCATCTCCGCAGCTCAAAAGCCCGGACGCTTTGATCGCGAAGGTCGACAGTTTCCTGGCTCTCTTTTCTTATACCTATGTTGAGTTTGTATGTATATATATATCTTCTTTCTGCATGCATTAGTCCGGCTTGTGATACGAAGTGCTGCCATTTCGAGGGTGTAATAATACAGGAGCATTCCACGCTTTATGGAATTTCAGTATTTGAGGTGAAAATGACCGTCAAGGAAAATGTTTATTCTACATTACTGTATAGACAGTGTTTGTGATAAAACTCCGTGCTGTGAGTTGTTACAATCTACAACGTGATACTCAGATTACAAAGTCCGTGCAACAGCTTGCAGCCTGCGGATGAAACCAAATGTACGCAAGGTAAATTTCCTTTCCAGGTGCATTATAACCCGGAGAGTACAGCCCTAATCACACGGGCAAGAGCAAGAGAGCCGCAGGTGTTGAATCCGATGTATCCGTCCGAGTCTCATTATCAATAGGAAGGATCCGCCGGCGATGCGAATCAATGATGTATGCCCGCGTGACCATAGGATAAGATTTACAATACGACGGTTACAGTCGGGCTGCATGGGCATGGGCACGGACAAGTAAGCACAGGAAAGCGCGTTGCTGGAGGCACGTGTTTGTCTTGGCTGCTTCACAAACAAGCCCCGCAGGGAACACGGGTACGCAGTTCCAGCTCTCGGATCGCACCCCGCGATCCGTCGATGCAACCAACCGTCGCACCTCGGAAGGTCTTCCGATACTCTATTGGGGGGAGGGGATCTGTAAAAAGGCACATTGTATCTCTTGTTACACGTTGGCGTATATCCAGCGACGGCGGTAGATAACGAACGCCTTTGTACGCCTAGTCGCTGTTTCTCGGCTACTCCGGGGTGTCTGATACCTTACCTTCTTCTGCCTTGTACCTTATGCTCGCACGAAAAACGCAGGGATGCAGACGGTGCCGTTGGTGCCGAGGTTCCGGATAACGCAACGCAGAGAGACGTCGAGGCGAGCTGGGTCATCCATCGGGCACGTTGTTTGCGATTACGCTTGTCGCTCTCGCCAGGTGCTCGGAGTCGTCTCCTCTTGTACAGAGGTAGAGATTTTCGCACGCGGCGAGAGAGATCGGCGTGACACAATTTAGTAGGCATTGTTCGCTGACGTCGCGTCGTCGATTCTGATGCTGATGCGTCAACCGCGAAGACGTCGAATCGCGGTCTTATTCGTCCAAGGGATCAACGAGGTCTGGGAAGCAAAACTGCCGACAATGACCGAGAAGGAGGGAACAAAACGCTTGGGAAACTTCGAAACGGTAAAAATAGTGTATTGTGGCACAAGGAGGCAAACTCGGTCTTTTCGGGCCGAGCGTAAGTTTGCAATGTGAGTTTTAGGTGAGCCGAGGACTGATAATGCAGATACCTGAGATGAGAAAACTGTTACCTCCTTGTTGCACACGATTCTTTGTACAATAAGAGAGTTAGTTACGCGTTTTTTCACGAAGCACGAAATTGAGGTTAGGGTCGTGTAGTGTCAGGTTTGTTCGCGACAGCGCACGCGCGCAACGCGGAAGAGACTACTTTTACTTTTTTAACTCCTAGGGCTCGAAAGTGGTATTTTCAGTACTCCGCGCATGCGCATACGTAGATTCACTCGACCTTCGTAGAAACGCTTACTTTGTGTACGGAAAATACGCGTGAACAAACGAGTAAAACAATTACCGTGTATTTGTCTTAAATTTACAATAAAAATTTGTGATTTTACTAAAATTTATAGAGAAAACAAAAAAAAGTAATTTGAATTTAATAAATTGTGTAGTAAATTTATTGCAATTTTAACTCGAATGAAAGGTAAATGTATGGTGAATTCGCTGTTTCGTATGCGAATGAAACTTCCAGTACGGTATAGAAAGTTCCATAGAGAAATATTTAACGGTGTATGTAGTAAAATCATGCACGATGCGGCCAGCAATGGTGTGTTACTAATTTTATACCTATGCGTGCGCGTTCGAGAACCACTGCATGCGAAACAACGGCGCATTTTAACCGCAAACTATATTATACATCGGCGATGCGGCTTTTGCCAAAAGAATTTCTCAACCTCGACATTCTGCCGGCGTGCAGCCGGGAACTTTATGCCGTATAGCTTTACGCGGTAGGGATATTGTCGCAATTATAAATTTTACGATACTCTTATCGAATGTACATCCGAGAATTTAAATTTCACGACGTATCTCAATTCGCGTGGAAATAAATATCTCCATTTTATAAAGAATTATAAATTGTCACGTATATTTACCCTTGTCGATTATATCCAAGTTCCGGGCAACGCTTTGTCTCCATGATAACATACATAGGTATATTTGGCGAACAAATTTATACTGAATTAGAATAATTCAGATATAATGGTATCGTTAACCGACGCTACAGGTTTCGCGAAAGAAATCGAGCTGACCAGTGATTTCACGTAATAAGCCAAATTTCAATCAACATATGCCCGCATTGAAAAATAATTAGGATCGTGTAATATTTTATGTTGAAAAAATAACCAAAAGTCTAGAACGTTTGTTTTACTCTCTAGAAAGTACAACGAGAGAATCTTTCACGTCTTGTCCGAGAGAGGTCAATGTGTGTAACCCGTTTTGTAATACTGCTCCCTCCAGGTTAATGTGGTGGTCAACGAGTTGACGGTGCAAACAAACATGACTAAAGTATAACTAGAGAAATTAAATGAGAGGGAAACTGTCTCGGAGCTTCTCACAGAAACCAAAAGTTACTTACAGACACACGTAAGTTGTTCAACTATGCATTAGTCTGTTTAGCGTTTTATAAATATATATATGTATATATATATATATATATATGTATACAGAGCGGCAATGAATATAAGAATTATGAAAGACTAGGAGGTGTGCGAGAAATTTTGCAAACGAGCGCTAAGGATTACGTTAGAGACAATTAGCATACTTATCTATGAAGTGTTGAATTCTTGCTGCAAACTACTCAGGCGAGGAATCGCACTTCGCTCACGAAAAGGTCGGGAATGATCTGGGGAATATTAAATTATAAATTTCCACGGTCACCGGATGGTGCAGAAAACAAACATGAAGAAGCGACCGTTGGTGCATAACTATAAGTTGAACGAGTTTGCAGAGCGTGGGTGATACTCGCGATCATTGAAGCTTACCGCAGTCGAGGCTTTCGCTGTATTATATATCGGGCATTCCACGTCAAATTAACAGCCCATGTAACTCAACCGCCCCGATTTTAATAATTTTTTAGTATGACGTTCCTCCCGACCTAAAAGGGTCTCGAAATTTTTTTCAGATTTTTTTAGCTTCCGGTGAAACTTGAAAAAAATCGAAAAACCAATCCCGAAAACACCATTTTTATAACTCTGAAAGTATTCATAATGATTCTATGATTTCAAACGTGATTTTTAAGCACCACACGATAATGGGATCTCAATATTTACTATTTTTTTCGCAAGTTTTCAGTTGTTCCATGCCGGAATTAGAGTTTTTTGTTTTTTTGTTTCTTTATTCCACGGTCACAGATCACGGAATGATGAAAATAATATGAATCTATTTAGATCAAGGCATATTAGGAGAAAAAAAAAAAACAAAAACAATTTGGACGAGGAATAACTATAGACATACGAAAAAAGTAGTAAATATTGAGATCGCATTATCGAGTAGTGTTCAATAATTACATTATAAATCACAGAATCAGTGAATTTTTTCAGATTTAAAAAAATGGCGTTGTCGGAATTGGTTTTTCGATTTTTTTTCAAGCTTCATCAATGGCTAAAAAAAATGTGAAAAAAATTCCAGCACCCTTTTTCGGATCGGTAAGAACATCGTACTAAAAAACTTTTAATATCGAAGGGGGTGAGGTACATGGGCCGCTAATTTGACGTGGAATGCCCCACATACATATAGGCATACTGCCAACGGCTGATCGCACCGGAGAGACGGCCGAGGTTGATATTTCACGAAAGCCAGGTAATAATGCGAAGTACAAATCGGCCGACTCTAGGGCCGAATTGAAGCCCGCGTTAACCGGACAGATTATTATCGTCACGCACCGGAGGACGCGTAAAGTGCTTCTTCCTTGTCATAAATAGCGGGGGCGAAGGTGTGACACGGATTATTCCGTCGGTCGCATGTTCGTCGACCAAGTTCCGTTCCTTACGGGTGCAAGGTGATAACGAGGGCAGACACACTCCGTTTTACCTAACTCGGGATACTCGGCTCTGTATAAGCGGTGGCCGTAAACCCCCTTTTATCCCCGGTAATAACGCCTCGCACTTATGCGATAACTTGTGCAAGATAGCGCGCGCGTATGAGTGAGCGTATGTAATAACCGCGGCGCAGAAAACGAAAGCCCTTTTAGCCTACTTGTATATAGATTCGAAAATTAGACGAGCTATAACGCGTCGCTATTTTATCGCACTGGGTTATTTATCGGGTACCTAGTTCGTTTTACGGGTCATTTGCGATTTACAACTGTCTCGGGGGACCCGGCAGAGTGAATTTTTTTACGCAATATTCCTGCTCGCTTCGCGAACGTCGGGTGAGTGTAGGTAGGGATTCTGATCATCCGAGAATACATCACGCCCATCTTGTTTCTCGTCGTTCGAATTGCACGTGTATCACATGTTGTGGGTATGGCAGAAAATGGAATTAGATCAGACGCCATTGTGCTCCATGGAAGTTGTCTTGTAGTAGCTTATTTCATTTCGATATACGGTGCGTGTGTTCGAGGTATTCGTCTTGCGGTGTGCAGTGTTCGAACAAGCATAGAAAAGGAATAAGAATTTTCGGGATAATTTATTTAAACTTAAGGTGAAGCCATTAATCGACCGTAAGTTGGAATTAGTGCTGACGCAGCGTCGTTATATAAGCACGTATAACGAATGACAAAAGATCGAAAAATTACTTTCTCATTCTGCCTTTTTGTACACATATCCAATGACGAGTAAAATTTCTGGACATTAGTGTCAACGGATGAAAAATGAAATTAGAATTGCTCAGAGGAAGCAGTTTGCACGAACAAGCGCGGTGATTAAATACATTCAATAACTACAATGTGGTATAAATAAAAGTGCGACTCGGGGTGGCAAAAGTTTGGGCCGAATGGTTGAGACGTCGTCTCTACTGCGTTTGAAGTTAGGATAAATTTGAAAGGTTGTCAGGAGAGATGACCGAGAAGAGATTGCCAGTAAAGAAGAAAGTCAAATGCTCGTACCGCGCCTTATACACAGGCTGTAATATGTATAATATGTGTAATATAACGAACGAACCAACCGCGTGCGAATGACTGCAACCGGTGATAACTCATCGGCGTTGTAACGTGACTTACATTAATCCGACGTCTCCCCGAGTCCGGGTCTTGGATAATTTCTTCGTCACTCCAGAGTCCGTATTTATCACGCAGACTCCGCATCATCGTCTTCGGCACTGGTCCAGCCAGATGAAAACTCACTCCCCCGCATCCTCGCCGAAATTCGCCGACTACGAATTCTATGTACAAAGCTGCAGACTTTCGCCCGGCAACGAAACTCCGTGAGTGTAAATCAAATTTATTGTTATTGTACCTTTTTTTTTCCTTCCCTTTTTACTTGCTTCAAACGACGCTTGAGCTGCGGAAAGAGTCTCGTGGTTCTACGGGAGAAGCTTCCTCGATACGGTTAAAAATAATTTGACCAAACGCGTGGATGTGAAAGTTGAAGATAAAAAAAAAAAAAATCTGGAAACCTCACGGAATCTTTACAGTCTGGAAAACTTGGCAACTTGTTTTTCTCGTCGGTGAAAGGGAAAAAAGTATATGAAAATATGACTCGGATACGGATAAGGCATTGTGATATTACAGATGCTATAAAAATTAGCGTTTCGGTAGAGCTGAAGACTCCTTTTTATACCAAGTTCACGATGATTTTCATCTTGGTCTCTATAGTCGACAGGAACTAATTGAATTTCGGTTCCGTATAATTCGTCATCTTTATATACGCTTCGATTAATGGTGTTGTTTAAATCCTGCAGTGGTTCGAGTATATCGATCCGAAAATAACGAAAAAAGGGTTGACCGATTTTACCTGGGGAACAGTTATAGCTCCGTGAACTTACAAAGGAGGGAACCGAGACTCGGCGTTATACAAACAACGTGGCCTGATATATCCGCGTGCACCTTGGACAAATGCATGCAACGTGTACGGTGCGCGAATGCGTGCGTATCTATCTGTATGCACGCGTACGTACGTGATCGTTACTTCATTATTCACAGCGAGTCCCGTGCGCCCCGTACCAACGGCTATTTATATAAAACCAGATCCCGCACAATGGCAACTTTCTACACCCACACAAGCTTAAACGGACGCGTGCGCCGCTGCCCGATGCTGACCGCATCCGGTGTGCACGAAAACACAACCAGTTCCTCGCTCTCGCCCGATCTGATCTAATTCCGTAAGGGTGTCGGCCATCCGACGTTACACGTACCGCATTGTACGGAAGGCCGTTTTTCACCCAGCTGGAATTCTCATGGATTTCTATTGTACGCGCGTAAAATGGCATCGCCAGATCCTGAAAATCGCATGTGTGTTACGTACGCAGCTATATGCGTGTACGCATATATGCATGTATACGGGGAGATTCCGGATCTAGATAGACGAATGATGCATTATATGCGTAAGAATCGGCGCACTGTCGATCTACGGCACTTTCATCATCACGGGCATATTTTACGCCGTGCGGTATCGTACAGGGACATTCTAATGTTGATACGCGAGTCAATTAACGAAAGTTGCGTATGTTTTTTTTTTCTCATTGTGGAAATTTTTATACAATAGAATTACAGCGTTGGACTTGGCGAAGGTGAGATATTTGAAGCAAAATCGTAAATTTTTCGTACGGGGGAAACGTTTCGAGATGTTTTATATTTGTTCTCTTTATTCGTCAGTCGAATAATGGGTAAGGTTTTTCAAGCGGAAATTATTGTACAGTTTTCAGTCTCCGTTAACGGCACGATAATTTTGAAACGGCAGTATCGAATTGGTTTACCAAATTTGAAATATCATTGACGCGAAAGCTGGTGATAAACAAAAAGAGAGGGGAAAAAGAACAGTATTACCCGCGACAAAATGAAAAACGATACGAGCCAGAGAACCAGCTGTCTCCTGTCATACGCAGTGCGGATACATATCACAAAAGCAAACCTTCTACCGACCGAATCGACTTCCGAACCCGCGCTTTGACTGTAAATGTATTCGCTATGCCTGTATGCATCGTGTACGTATGTAGGTATGTAATATATAATGTAGACGATGCTTTTTATGCCCAGGGGAGATTCTGGCAGATGACGGTTCCTTCGCGGCGTCACATTCCGAGAAAATATTTTTTTATTTAAACCTCTCAGCTACGGGGATGATTTTTATTTATTCAAGCCTTTCACGGTAAGATCGAAAAGTCTGAAAGGTTGAGAGATTTTTCTTCGGCAGGCGATGGTAACACGACTCTTCGACCATTCCCGCGTCCATACTTATTTCCGCGTCTATGCGACAAGCATTCCGGTGGACTGTGTGCAAAACGTTTTTCGCGCGTAATAGGAACCGGATATGAGCAAGGATATATGTAATGGGTCGAACAATGACCCGGAAGTGACGGCGAATTACCGAGGCGCCGGGACACCGGTTCGTAAGTTAAAGAATTTATGAAAATCTATTACCCAAGCTGTGTGTAATTAAGGATGAAAAGTGACGTCAGGCGTAGACGGAGCTAAAGGTGTTTCAGGATTCTGCCGATTAATCAGCGAGTAGGTCATCGGATTTTAACATCTCCTCAATCCGTCCGGGCGTAAAACTTGGACGATTATATTCGGGGAGATTGTTGGTACCGGTGGTAATTATATAAGTAATCAAACGAGTTGACTTATCGTCGGGGTTTCGTAAGTTTGAAAATCTGTTTCATGTTCCTTTGTTTGAGTTCTCCCACCCTTTCATCTACCTATCTTCTTTTTAACCTTTTCTCCATTTACCTTCCAGTTATTTGATCTTCTATATTGCCTCTGCAAGTTCACTCGTTTGGAAGAGAGCTAGCAGGAGAGACACCGAGGAGAGAGAAGGTCGACCGCTTCCGACTGTACATATATTGGATTTTAAAATAAATGAACTCGAAGCAAGCGCTGAGTAATTCAATAGACCGGAATAGAAAGATTCAGGTGACGTTACTCCGTATAATCGGGGACAGAGACTGTTGAATGACCTCGGTCACAAATAGGTACAGAATTTTTCCTCGCGTATTCTAGTGAAATATCAGCAAGTGTGCCGTGTCATTTCTGACTTGTTAATTTAGTCGCGAGGGTGAGCATGCAGCAATAACTGTATCGTCGGCATTGCCGTTTCATTTTGCTTGTCAACGTTTTATTGTTAGCTTGGTCCTGTGTTCACGGTCCGTCTCGAACTAAGCACAACAACGACCGAGATAGGAAATTACGGAATGTTGAATCGCTTCGCTTCGCCCTTCGGCTTACGATGTTTGCGCCCGAGGCCAGAGACGGCGAATTACGCTTGTCTGTTAGTCCTCAAAACGAGCTAACGAACGAATTAGGAACAAATTAAGAATCAGGCAGGCGCAGCTCGCAGAAACGACGTTGCTCAAGCGCGAATATAACAAGGTGGACGAATGATCGAAGAAAATTAAACCTCTACCTGCACATCGACAATGAGCTATTGGCCAAGTGGTCAGGTCATTGAGAAGTCAGTCAGAGATACTTCTCGATTTCTTCACTTACCGACTTCGAATTGGCTGTCGTTAATTGGTAGTCGGTTTGCAGAAATCTTCGAACTTTATTCACGGATTCATGTAGTCTGAAAATTAGGACGCAGAAAGTGATTGGAACGAAGTTTGTCTTGTACGGGGTAAAACGAGTCGATGTCCACCAACGATAAGTTTTGAAAGCACTTATAACACACCACGCAATCTCGTAACTTCAGCTGTCCGTATGAGGCATGGACCGGCTCGTCAAAGCCAAAAGCTTCGCTACGTTCAACGTTAAGATATACACGTAAATTTATATCCATATGAGAAAGTCTCGCGAAGCCTCGGTAGACGGGCTTAAGAGCTTGTTAAGAGGGAAGAAGACGAAGAAGAAGAGGAGGGCGAAGACGACGAGGAGGAATAAAAAAGAAAAAACAATCGCAAGAAGGCTTACTACCTGACTGACTGCATGTACCTGTAGTTATAGAAGCTGATACAGGGAGTTGAGAATCGGGTATGGATGGTACGTGGTTGGTACATCAATACCTCATTACTGCAGGATGTGCATCGTTCCCGAAGAGTATACGCCGGTGTTCATTAGATGGCAATATGCAAGATTCTCGCATCCATCGAACACAATGGATACTCTGTACCATGGTGCGTTAACTGCGCGCTTAGGAACTCCCCAACTCCCCGTATCGTTTCGACGGTATTTTGCAACCGTCGATAAGCCCCGTTCCCTCTGTAAGATTTTATAGCACCGCTCTTAAAAGACTCGAAAGTCTTTCTGGCCGTAGGTACAGAGATTCGCACTAATAAAATTATCCTCAAACGGCCTCCGACGACGCTTCGAGACCTCTTACACATGCTGGATATTATTACGCCGATGGCGATTCGCACCTTCCTCGTCACAACTCGTAAATGATGAACGATACGCAAATTAGCCAATTACATTCTGAATCATATACGTGTCGTATGATAAAGGATCCCAGGTAGCACGTATTCACGTCTCGTAATTATACTTTAAAAGTACTTTGAAATACTTATACCGATGATAAAAAATCAGTAAAATTAATCGGATATCATCAATCCGCAGTTTATCGATGATTGACAACTTGTAACCGTTAATGAGGATAAATTACCACTTTACCATAAAAGGTCTGAGAGATAAAGGCGTCTCTTGAAATTTCTCAGAAGAGCATAGGCTATCTGAGAACTGAGGAAATTTTTATACGTACCTGTTGTATTAACAACTACATCGGACTCCGACGAAAGTCAATACAGCTCAAGACTGAATCCAGTGAGAAACGGACAGCTGAGAAACTTGTTGCGAACAAATAGAGAAAAGAAGACCTTTCGTCCCACTTCCCGATTCATTCCGTGATAAAGAAGGAAAGTTTTTTTAGCAAATTGAATCTATGATCGGTCAATCGAGATTCGGACATTACAGCATGAAGTAACGAGTTGAAGTAATGAGTTGACTCTAAAAAAAAAAAAAAAAAAAAAAAAATAACAGGCTGCCTACTTTTACTTAGAAAATACTTTTCCATCATGTCGCAATGAATTCTGCGCCCGTTGTTCACGTTCCAGGGTAAACAAAAGTAATCCCGTAACGTCAAACTCATCGTTGAACGACGTCGTCACCGATCGAGTTCGTCTATAAACAAATGAAAATTTTGCAGCGAATCCGCGGTAACGTCGCGGCGTCGAAACGATGCTACTGACAATAAATACAACTTTTCCTGTGCGGCGTATCGAGCCGGCAGTCAGAGTGGTTTCTTCGCATAATCCATGAGAACTTGAGAATCGCATTTGCACACCGAATGGAAAGTTCCAATTATACCTATACCTACCTCTTCGCGATCCCTTCTACCTCTCTCTTTCTCTTGCTGACTGCGACGATCTATTTTTAGAAGACATCCTCCACCGATGGATGTCAATGCTTTTGTGCCTCATTTAAGTCACAAGGATTCTACCTCTGGAGGACTTCTTCGCGGTGTTGTAAACACGCGGGAGATGAAAAAAAGGCGTCAACTTATACCGTCGAGCAAGTCTTTCCAGCATCCATTTCGTCGTATCGAACTACGTCGAGAAGTGTCCGTGTTTTCTAAGGATCGTCGTCCTGCACGAATCTCGTAGTGTTCCTCGCAACGTCGTTTTAGTACTGCTTTCGTAAAATTCGAATATCGAGAAGAAGAGCTCTAGATTTTTTTTGACAATTTTATAATCCGCATACTTTTCACGAATATAAAACTTTGGGAATCGATCTTTTTTTTAATCTCAATACACAGCGTCTCCGTATAACAGCGAATCGAATAAGTTCGCTTCATCGGTCTGTTTATACGACGATAATATATCAATCATGAAGGAACAACCGATGTGAGAAGTGAAAAAAAAAATAAAAATAAAAATAAATAAATAAATAACAGCGTATCATTAAAATAAACACACAACCGAATAAAACGAATTCGGTTGAAAAAACCAGCACCTAACGAATCCCACGGCGAGTATACACGAATGTGATCCCGGGGGGCTTTTATAGAAGGGAATGGGGGACGGGAGGGAGAGCCTGGTGGGAATAAATAGGAAATGACGGGGGTAAAAAATTAATGAAACAAGAGTAAAAAATGGCGACACTCGTGCCTTAGGAATCCTGCCTGGCAAGGCCAAGGAACGGCCTAGCCGGCGGCTATGTAAAACCACGTTCGTCTTTCTTGTCCGTCTGTGTACGTGTCTGCGTCGTCCACGTTGTCTGTCCGCGACCCGCGGTATGGGTATAAATATACGCGGATGAGGCACAGAACCCGTGTGCAGCTATTACGTGCACGTATCGAGGCATACAGGGCCTTTGAATATCGTGCCTAGGTTACAGGCAAATACGTTCGCATTATGACCAAACCGTACCACGTCTCCGGTACCAGGCGACGTTGACCCCCCAGTTCGTCAAGAGGATACAACAGGTAGGCATTGCATCGCTGGCCACCTTATTACAAACACCTCGCGGAACCGTTGACTCTGTACGGAGTGTAATTACGGTTGGAAAAAAGGAATATCGCGGAAGCGTAAAAAGGTTTAACGGTTCCGTGGCACGACGCGGTGCAATTTCTAAATCGACCTGTGCACACCTTTGATCATCTCACGATAAGCTTCACTTTCCCTCGCCAACCATCGTCATCTAAGATTCCTTCTTACGTTGTTTTTCATTCTTTTTTTTTTTTTTAAATTTTTTTCTTACTCTTGCCTCTTGCCATTCGACTTGCACTTGGAAGTCCCGCGAGTACGAGTCTCACCGACTCTGGAGGCACGGTACAGGTGTATAAAGCACATAGAGATTTTTCTCGTTCGAAGGTCCTTTTCATTCCGTGTTTACCGTTAGTTTTCGATTTAAATTTTATGATTATGTTTATACCGAATGAAAGACAGAAGTGACGACCATTTGATGGGCACTCGTCAATTTGTTGATAGGTTTTCGATGTTTTCCGCCGCTTGAATACCGGCGTGATACTAATTGTCGATGTAAGATTTCGTCTAGTTCGGGTCGACCGCAGAATGATCAGTTCTTGGTGATTGGATTATTGCCGATTTATAGACGGTCCCCTCAATCAACCTGCAATAATGTAGATCTTTTAATGGAATAATTTTTTTTTCGTTCCAAACGAATAGGAGGACTACGTTCAATTTCGATTTGTTCGTCCAGTCCCGCTGCTGAATTACTTGTGGAAAAAAATTTACCGCGGTCCATTAACTTGTACTAATCGAGAAAAGATTACAGCGAATCTTATTGAATCAAATTGCCGGGCATCTCTGACGACGGCCTGCTTGAAGGTTCGTGCAAAAGGTCGAGCAATTAGGTTTCACTTTTTTCATACAGTGATGAGGCTACTCCCAAATTCATAGAGAAAGATCGGTGTCGTAGAAAATTGTCGGACACTGCATTGTACATTGATGAACATTTTTTTCGACTAGTTACGAGCACCAAAATTTTCTCTATTCGAAAATTTCATGGAATGCCGCAGGCTGTACCGAACGAAGCACCGGATAGTTTCAATCTACACGCTCCGACGGATCCGAGATCGTATTTTGAAGATAAGTATCTCTTAATCCACGGATTAACGTAATAACGCAACAAGTTAGCTTCCAATGTGTCGTTGAGCGAATGACGAGCCGTTCATTTCGCGGCTGCGAGAAGTTTCCTCTCTATTTTCTATCATCTAACGTGAATTGAAGTGACACTCTAGCGCAGTGTTTCGCTTCGCTTGAAGGTAATTTTTATCACTTTGAGGAAAGATTCTGTCGCATTATTTATTCATTCTTAACTCAATTCCGGCACCTTGACAAATGATTGAATTATACTTTCACTTTGTAGAAATGTCGACGACGGGAAGCCTTTCCTTACCACCAGATCTTCGTATCATTAGACGGCGACATCATGTAATTCCGTCTGGCGTGTGTCAAGCAGAACTTCGATAATGTTCGACCGGTATGACGATCACGTACAATGACTGTAGTTTTATATTATTCTTTTCGTTTTTCTCTTCGCGTTTACTAATTGTTTCATTGTAAGAATAAGTAGCCGTACTGTTCAAACTGTTTCGACATTTCTCGCTAATCCGTTTTCTAACTTTGTTGCTTATTTATAGCATTGTGAATTGCAGGCTCAATTTCCTTCACCGATTCGGTCACACCAGTATAGTTTAATGTAGTCACACCGCTCAATTGGGACGTATATCTCGTGAAATCACTGCTCCGGTACCGCAGTAATAATCATTAAACATTGTTCGATAATCGAGTGTCTCTGCTGAACACGTAATAAAATCAAGAGAGTTGTTACATCTGTCGAAATTTACATCAAATCTGTACGAATTGCATTTCTTGGATTATTCAAGCCACGTTCGCTTTTAAATTTCCTAATATAATTCTTTCGATTCCCGCACACGTTTATGCATAAATTATTCTTTTGCTTTGTTACAGTGGAAATCAGATCATATTCATAGTATTAGGATATGTAAAATTATCCTTCTATATTACTTATATTTTTCACTACGTATCGTTGTAATGCATATTACTTTATAGATTGAAAATTTTTCGACATATGTTGAATTAATTTTGAAATTATGTTTCATGTATTTAGCTGATGTCCATAGAAGTACAGTCTTTCGTAATGAATAATATACAAACAACGTCGATTTCACGACGACGCGACGCGGATCCAGTCGTCAAAATAATTGCGCTCGAGGCTTTTACCCGGGGTCTATCTGTCAGCGGTAGGACGGAATCGTAGCGAAACCTGATCAAGTACAACTTGATTCAACCTTTGACATTAAAAATCGAACGCTCTTTCACGATTGAAATTGTACCAAGAATCGGTACGCGACCCTGGCATACTAAACTCTATCTTTCGAATGAAATCGCAAGTGACGACGAGTCGTCAGCATAGGTCAAGTATACGAACTGGTTTTGGGGATCCACGAAGATGCTAATACAATTATCTACGGTCGATGTATTATTAATTTCGAATGACGGTTATATTTCCAGGGATGAACTGCGAAAGCCTCAATCCGAGCAAATTTCTACGACTTGACGTAACTCGTCAAGTCGGAGTTTAAACGACCGTACGTTCATTTTCTGTAATATGGGGTACGTTTACGACTCGTGTGCATTTCTAGAACACGCGGCACAGAGTAAGAGACACGTGTAAGTATGTCAGGGTCGTAGGATCGAGCTGCAATCGCGAGTGTGCAGGCACTTCTGGAGTACAAGAGAGCGCGTGCACGCCCGAGACGGTGGATCGAATGAAAATGTCTCTTGCGCAGGAACGAAAGTGGAAAATGTAACAAAGGAGTCGAATTCCACGGCATCTGCAACGATACTGCACAGCAGCACTGGCATAAATTGGAGAACGCGCAAGTATGCGGTGCAACTGCAACGACGCCGCACGTGGAGAGATGGTAACTGGGATTTTATCAGCCCTGCATCTTAGCCCTAGCCGCGGATTCGAATTACACGAGTAAAGTGGTCGGAATAAACTATTTATAAAATTGTGAAATGCCGACTATCGTTTATTTGTCAAGCAAGGTAGATTTTCAGTCTCAGCCGCGGATACGAATTTACAAGAGTAAAGTTGAGCAAAAATCGAAAACACCCTAGTCATTGTTGGAAATGGTAAACTAAACTGGAATATGAAATTTCAATCGTTGATTTTTATCGTTTCTCAAGTAAGGTAGAACTCCAGTTGCAGCGACGAATTTAAATAACCAGAGTAAAGTGGTCGAATTGTGCTCTACAAAATAAGGAAATCAGGAAGGCTCGTTATCGTTAGAAATGGTAGATCAGATCGAAATATGAAGTTTTATTGATCTATTTGAGGGGTGAACCGCTCTTGATATCCGATGTACAACAGCGTGTCAAGTCTTTGAAATCTTTGTAGTCCCGCGAAGTCTCGAACGGCTCCCGGTTTGCCGTGAAAACTGCCTGTCGCGTGTCTTCCACCCGAGAGTTACTCGTAGCTGTAAACACTTATTTTTTCAATCCCCACAGCGCCGGCCACTCCGCTGAAACGATACGTGTTATGCCTGCGTTATTTCCACGGCACGCGAGGCTGCGATCGCCAGACGCATAACTTTACGAGTTCCTATCATGCGCTCAAATCGGGATTCGTATTTATCGCGTTAGGTTCATCACACGCAGGTATATACGAGAAAAAAAAATTCGTCTCTGGTTGTATCGAGTTTTTGCACTTTTACGTGGATGAAAGGAGTTTCTCTTCATTTGTGAAAACTGTTGGCGCCATATTGGACTCAACGAACTGTGCGATAATCGCAGAGTACGAATGCTTAGTTTGTCGCGTTTACTCGCAGTGTCAAATTAATATTTGGCGGGAGATTTCTCTCTTTCGAGTACCTTGGACCAAAAATCTCAGTCACGATGGATTATGTTATTCCTTTTATAATTAAACCTTTTCGTCGATCGACTTAATATTTCGATCCAATCGGCATCTCGTTACTTCGAGGTCGATACAGTGTAAACGTTAATTATCGTTATGGTAAAGCCAGATGAGAAAAGCTCTGCTGGATTCATCAAATATTTACCGATATATACCTATACCTGAGGTAATAATCGAAATGAGCGCGATACAGCCACGGAAGTGTTTAAAGAGCAGCTGCTTTATCATAGCGCATTCGAAGCTCTGGCGAACCGGAAACGGGGTGTGCGTTCGAGTCGGTCGTCGCATAGTCCGGAAGTACTGATGCGCTCAATGCTTTACTTCCTGCGAGGCCAGCAACGAGACACATCATGGTCCCCACTGCGTGTATTGATGCGTGAGATCAAAGCATGTTGCAGCTGCTTTGCCCGTGATGAACATATTGTATCCAGATCTTTATTAGGCGAGGATGCGTTTTCGATATCCTGTATATCTATCAGTGTGCGATGGACCCTCAGGCATACAGGCATTAGTTAATTAACTATCGAGAATATCGAGGCATCGACAATTGTTACGAGGGTCGCTTTGAGCGCCGAGTTTAATGTCCGGTGAATTTTCCGATTCACTCACGCTTTGCCTCTATCGAGAAACCTAATTTATATAAATAGTAATACGAAATTATAACGATTAGATATCGTAATTGTTAAATATTATCAATTTTTCTACGAGCGGAAAAAATTTATAATTTCAACCTGTTTCGAATGGTGGACAGATTTCAGCGTACGTAGTTCAATCACTGTCGATTTCATAATCAAATATACCGTGCGATATCCCGGATCTTCGACAGTGGAATTAAATCACTCACACCGATCGCGCGGAATCGAATTATACACGATGTCGCGCAACTCGCATTTTAATATGACTCGAAACCAATTTGATTCATCTCGCGCAGTGTCGTTAAACTACTGCAGTAGACCATCGATTTTCTTCTGGTCCTTCTTTCAACTGTCCGTTAAGTTGACGCCATTTTCTACAATAATCTCATACAGAGAGAGAAAGCGCTAATATACAGGGGACACAGTGGAATGAAAAATAGAAAAACAAAAGCAAAGAAAAATCTTGTGAAAGTTATACAAAAATATGAAATAGTACCTACGTAGAGACTGACAGGGAATTTATCCAATCTGCCCAATTGATTCAATCGAACAATTTATTTTCCGCCAGTACATTTCAGTTAAACGTCACCGGTAGCTTCTTCGAATACTAATTTTGTTTTCGTTTATTTTTCACCAAAAAATCCCGTTCATCTTAGCATAGCTAATTGCTTGTCGTATCCTCGATCCCCTGTCACTGTATATCCCACGTATATCCCTGTGCACAAACATAGTAGAATCGGAGTGAATCGATACTTCGGCCCACCCCCTATAAATAATTAAAGAGCCAACTTCTCCGTAATCCTATCCCCATTCCGAGCTTGTCGGGTTACGGACACAGAAATGAGGTGAAGGTGATCGCAGGCTGCTCTGAAATATTGACGCAGGCTTACCGCTTGCCGGTGGATGTGGCAGATATGATCGTACGGCTACTTCACATTTCCATTTCTCTCAGATATATATGTTATGTGCTTATACCTACCTTGATTCTATTCTTCGTTTCGTTAATTAACGTCAATTATATCTGAAATCATATTCATCGGAAAATTAATTATCCTTCGGTTGAATGGATTTTGGTATTAAGATTTTGATTGCTGTAATGCTGCAGTAAAAAAGGCGGTGGAAAAAATAACCGAGAATACTCTTGAATATTGAACTCCTGTGTATAAAATTCGGTGATTCTTCAAGGATAAAAGTTTCATTTATTATTCGTGTACAAATATATCTCATCATTTTCGCCTGTGGTGTCTTTGATGAAAATTGCTGCTAATGACGTGTCTTCTTCAGACGACGCGTAGTAAGAATCTGTTCAATGAGAAAGCACTACATATCTGGTGTTGGTGGTGGTGGTGGTGGTTTGGGAAACACCCGCGAGAAACGTTGTAAAGCAAAGTTTTTTCCTGTTGATGAATATTTGAAAAGAACCGGAAACGAGGTCAGCCACGTGCGCTAAATTACTAACAATAAGCCGACTCCACGGTGCATTACTATCGCTTCACTACATCGGATATGCTTGTGCCTCACTGTGAAGCTGCGGTTACGACATCCGGATACGAAAAATCTGAAGGGATTCACGGTCGCTCATCGCCTCTTCGCTTCCGAAACTTCTCGAATTTTTACACGCGTCGTAATTCGATACAAATCAAGTTCATCTCAACTTCTCCAAGTGGATTCTCGACATTTTTAATGTTCCTTGTCACCTCAGGGATAATAAACTCGATATCGATCTATCAACGGCGAGAACTATTCTTCGTTAAAAAAATACAAATAAAATAAAAAGCACATCCTGGTTTTGTACACGGTTTTCCGTGTATGCCGATCCTCGTAGTCCTAAGAGCGCCCTAAATTCATAGACTTTACAGCGCAGCACTTATACAACGAGCACCAACTGCTCCGTCGCCACCTGACCGTAGATCCTACGACGGACTTGACCGTCCTTTCAGACAACACGCGAGCATGGCGGTGCATAATGTGGGTATACATTTGATACCACAGTGGCAGGATATATGCACTCACGAACAGTGAGGTGTAATCGCAAGCGATGTGAAGCGCTCTCCGTCGGGAACGTAGAACCACTTGACGAAAGTCGAAGTCGGTTTGATTTCAACGTTACTTTTATGTTAAGTACAAAACTGTTACGGTCTCTCTCTCTTTGGATCTGAAAGTAAATTTTATCAGGAAGGATCTGTTGGCCATTGTTGGAGTTTGCCTTACACACGGCAATGGAAACATGGTTTGAAACGTTGTTCAGGTATTCCGAAGTCGATAAGAAAGAACAATTTTTTATCGCTAAATCTAAAATAAGGATGTATCTAATCACCCATTTATACGTCGTGAGAAATTACTTTTTTCCGGATCGCTGGTATTTTTAGATTTGAAAAATATGTAACTCGCTCACGATATTTTGATGACGTTTGGAAGAACGTTTCTTTCTCCAATATATATGTAATTTTCCTTGCATTTGGGAGTCCGCGGTATGAAATGTATATATATATGTTGCGGCAGACTGAATATAATCAAGGGGTTGGCTCGTTGGGTCGATGACAGTAATATGGGGGGGCTGCGACAGAGCAACGTTAGGCGGATACTGATATCTACGTTTCGGGAATGCTTTAGTTTCAGCAACGAGGAGACTGGTGTGAGGGAAAGTTTGGTAAATTAATTAAATGTAATATCCCTGCCAGTTCTGAACCGAATTTGAAACGGTATAAAGAGCTTTCCAGAACGACAACTGCAAGAGAACTCGCCGCTGTGTTAGCAGACAGTCATTATTGTTCGTGTTCATTTCTCAGACTAGACATTGTACATATACGCGTCTAGGAAACCTCCCGATAGCTGTAGGATATTTAATATATTGGGTGTATTATATACACCAATTACGACACGAAAGGTATATCATGTACGAACGTACAATCATCTACCTATCCAGAGTTGTAAATCCTTGAAGCATCGATTACATTTCGTATATTGAATTCAACCTCAATTGACAGACACTCTGTATTTTCTTTTGCATAAGGTAAAAGAATACCTTCCACGTGTTCTATTATAAGTAGCATTGTACAGCTGGTACATCTTACCTCGGTTGTATACCATTGCTGTGTACGTCGATTAAACATCGCGAATAAAATTGAAGCAAAGATGGGGAAGGGAGCGAGAATTGAAGTGATCAGCACCCTCCAATGTTATCAATCAAGTCAATGTCGTCCCCTGCAGGAAAACCCACCACATTCATTATACAAGAGCCTTCGAGCGCGTACAATGACCCGGCAGTTTTTCCGATGTTTTCTCTTTTTTTTTTTAGCACGTGATATCAATTTAGCATTCTATTCTACCCAATGACAACGACCCATCCGAGGTACGACAAACTGTTTACGGGTTATCGGGCAAAGTTATAATCTTCGTAACGAAATTCCAACGTATATCGTTTCTTTTTCGCAAAATATATTAAAATGTGTTTTGTAGTTCTAAAATTCTAAGATAAAGAAAAACTTGAAAGGAGGTTTCAATTTTCTATAATAATAAAAATGTTGGACAACGGTCCGCGGTATCGAATTTCCGTAACGCAATTTTCAAACGCCATTCAAGTCATAAAACGTGAGAATGGAATTGAAGATTTTCGATTGCAATTTTTGCCAACTCGATTCTTTGACTTTCAGCTTTGACGAAACGTCGATGGACAGTGGTCCTCCTCTGGAAACGCTTACCGAGGGTTTCGTGAGCAGTTCGAAACGCGAAGTGATCTGCAAGGTATCCGCCGCGGCGGAGGTCACTTCCCTGGACGAAGCTAAATCGGTTATCAAGGCTCTCTTGGCGAGACAGCGGGCGCAGGCGCACCAGATGTTGGACTGGCGAAGGGCTCTTAAATTACAGGTATAGGGAAGATCGTCTAATATATTTAAGTGCAGTGTAAGAGACGCTCGTTTCGGCGACACTGGAACAGCACGTAAGGTACTAGAGTGCGTGTCGTACCTTCGGGAACGCGGTGCTGTTTAGATTGGGCTGCGTTATAGACTTATAGATTAAGGAACGAATCATCTCTGCCAACGGTCGCTCGTCAACCTTAAGCAGTAGTAAATGATGAGAAATTTTCGCGACCTAGGAACAGAAATTGTACACCAAAATTTGCATCCGTAGTCGAGGTACGAGTGGACACGTCCAATTATTGTCGAAGGGAATTCAGGTTGCGCACACGACTCTTCGGTAGCCCGAAAGCAAGGAAATTTCTTATATAGCATACTCGCGGTGGCTGTATAATGCGATCATTGATTTATTGATTAAATTCGAATGAATCAGATTCTGCAGGATGTCGTGTCCGGTTGCCCGCGCCTTGTTTTGCACGACTAACCATCTCCGCGCGTCTCGGTTCACCCATAAAGGAGGCGATTATGAACACGGAGGCCATTGTGCCTCGTAAATGGTCATCTGGGAAAGCCGAATTGTTTGCATACGGAGGCTACACATACCGAACCGTACACAGTGTAGCTATACATGCGTCAAAATGACCGCGATCAAATGACTATCGCATATTTATAAGCGTCGATTAATTCTTGTGCTCAGCTCGGATATATGCTTTGACTTCAGGCCTTTAATATTAAACAGTTTTATCGGGGGTTATTGATTGCAAGCAATGCACCTGATTTGATTTTCACTGATTCAAATTGTATAGAAAGTTGCAGTTTAAAAGTCGTGTATATTCTAATATTCTGTAATAGCTTTACGTAGGATTTAAAATTTGACAGAATTAACCAAGTCTGTAATAAAATTAATATATATGGTTTTAGTCTGCCTTTCTAATTACACGCAATAAGA
Organism: Neodiprion pinetum; assembly: GCF_021155775.2. NCBI lineage: Eukaryota > Metazoa > Arthropoda > Insecta > Hymenoptera > Diprionidae > Neodiprion > Neodiprion pinetum. The sequence continues at coordinate 33,917,302 of NC_060234.1, forward strand.
AGTATCGTATATACGAATGGAGACCGTAACAAATTCCTTCGATGCTGTAAATGTCAAACATATAAATTCTAAAGCGTGAAGAATTTTTGATAGAAGAAAAAAATAAAGAAATAACAAATCGTTATCGATTGGTAATAACAGACCAACGACAAGCGAGGCTTGTCCGATCGAAAGAATTAATACTTTCCTGCTTCTTGCGCTTGTTATTATTCTTGCGCCAGTGTCGGCGAAGGTGCGTACAAGGCATGGTAGTAGGTATAATAAATTAATCGAAAAAAAGGAAAATAAGGCCTGCAAGAATAGAAGGAAATCTAAGTATAAAGTCTTGGACAGCCGCTGTCTTTACGTCTATCGTAAATCTGAAATTTGAACCTGTTGTGTATCGATGTAAGTATCGGCATACACGCTTGCATTCACGGCGAATCGGTTTTAGAGAGCCTCTAATTGCGTTGGCGTTGTAGCGCCGTTCCACTCGTTTAACCTGCGTATGGATATGTATCATATATATATATATATATATATATATATATATATAATATAGGTATAAAATGCGCGTATCGACCCGTGTCCATGTTCGCCACGCGTGTATAACGTGAACCCGGCACACCTATAATACTTTGGGCGAGATGCACCTGCAGCGTTGCGCGTGAATGAACTTTTAACGAACTTGCAGGAGGATCTGGTAGCCAGGCTGACGGTCGAGAAAGCCGAACAACTGTTCGCGTTGTCCTCTCAGCTGCTGTTGTTCGAGTCGAAATTATCGAGGAAGCAGAAGGAGATCGAAGCTAGTCTTGCCCAGAGGGAGGCCATCATTTTGAGACAGCAACAAGTCATCACGGAACTGCAGAGCAGACTCGCTGACAAAAGTACCGGCACCAGGGATTCCCCGCCTTGCGATGCCCTTGACAGACTTGACAGCCTCGGTGACAGCGACAGCGCCGTTGTTCTCGAGGAAACTGCCGATGATCCTGCTCCCCCGAGGTCAGATTCATTTACGCATCTGTAAAGCTTTTTTTCATACCTGCGGAGATGATTTCATTTTTTCACTCTGTCTCTTCGTTTCGTTTTTACTAATTTGTCGAACAATCGAAAGCCCGTCACGTCGTTGTATACTATTAATGCGTAGGTAGAAGAAAGTCGGGGAAACGTGACCATCGTTGACATCACGTTTTATGATTAGGCACTAGTCGTTAGGTACACAATACGATACGTGTAAACGGTCCAATGGATTACGATATGAACCTCTAAATCATCCTTTGCTTGGTTGGTATACCTACTACATGTGCGGAAGGTAGAATTTAGATTTCGTTATTTCTGATTTCATTTCGTCTTTATACCGAGAAGAATAAAAATCAGGCACTTGACTTCCAACTACACAGGATGCTAAATAAAATGGCTTCTGTAAAAAAAAAAATTCATAAATTGAAAAGAAATGTGAGATGATTTGCTGATTTATGTATGTTATGTGTAATGATACAAATTAGCGATGAAGAAAACCAAGAAATAAATTGACTGCTGTACTGGCCGAAACTCGTGGAATTGAAAGAATTTGTTTTCGTGATCGAATAAACAGAGAAAGAAGCTCCTTGGGCTGTTACCACCGCTTTTTCTTTCCTTCAGGTTTCGATCAAACATCACGGACGTCACGGTGATCAGGTCGGTCTCCGACGCGGTGGAACCATCGAATAAGTACGCCTCTTTACGTCGTTGTAACGGCTACCTACGCAGACCGGAAATCCTTGAAACGGTCTACTCCGTGGAGGAGGACGGCGATAGTGAGAATAATCAGGATCCGTCCGAGTCGACGGAAAACTCCGAGTACGAGGATCGGAGGTCAAAGAGCCTTGGAGGCGGCAAAGGACGTCTGCAGGACCTGTACGGCAGTTTCGAGAGGCTGGCTCAGGAGGCCGATTCGCCACCCAGTGAAAGACCCCGAGAAGAGAGTCAACAGGCTCAGGTATCGCCATCGCAAGATTAATACTTCACTTTTGTTTTTATCTCAGCCGTATGCCAAACGTTTTCTCGTCATTTTCATTTTTCTGTCAAGTTCAAGTTTTCAGAGATGGACAAGAAATGTTTTACAGGTATAGGAGTTGCTCGGTATTTCGAAGTTTTTCCAGTAACACTTCAAAAAAAAAAAAAAAAAAAAAACACATATAGACAAGGAAATTACAGGTTGCTTGTTGATTGATTCAGGCTACTGAATGGAAAAGTTGACAAAAGTTATCTAATCCGATAAAAAAGGTTGGAATTACAGTTGAAAGCGTGAACAGGAACACAAACTGAGAAGAGTATTGGAGATTAATCACTTGAGCCTCTTATGGCAAATAAAATTGCCAACATGGCGAGTACAAGATATAAGTTTGTAAAGCTAGAATGAAACATTTGTTTTCATCTTTGTCTTTTTGTGGTATGTTTTCGAGAGAGAGATGAATGTGTCAGCGTGGCAATAACATGTACAATAAAAGTGATAGAGGTATGAGGTTCTACTAAGAGGTTCGTATAGGCGATATTCCTCCACTTGTTTTGAGTACGTTTTACCCTTTTAACTTCAACGCGGTTGTTTCTGTTTGTCTTTCAGGTGACGTATAACAGGGTAATGAGCAATCACAGATCCGTGACGAAGCCGAAGGACGTTAAATACAAAAGGATAAACAAAGCGAAATCCAAAAGTCTGGAGGAACTCCGGGGGCGTTTGAGAAATTGGGTTGAAAAGGGGAATAAAATTGCTATATCGCTCGATCAATCATACGCCTGAAAGTATTAAATTAAATTAATTTTTAAACGAGAGTAAAGAATATTTTAATTCATAAAAATGTTGTACTACTAGATTTAAGGCAACGTTGCGATCAATTTCAACGATAATGTGGCACAAAGGTAGACGGTATCGCGTTGACCACGATCTTACGAATACAGAGCTTACGCGTAGTATGAATGTGTGGCCGTTAAGATGCTGAACGATGAAGTTAAAAAGAGGACGAGGCAACATCGAGATTTCGGGACCTCGTCGCGTCTCGGGTAAATTTTCTGGCGTGGATTTACATACAAAGCCGCGATGAAAGCCCGTTTTGCTATGTTTTATAACGCGTGTCATGATGTATGTATGTCTTTCAATACAAATTATATTTCACCTGGAGGAAAATTTCACTCGGGGTCGTAGATTTGTTATTATTAGAAGTTTAAGTAACGCACGTTAATGGAAAGCAAAGTGAAATGAGTATTATTAATCGTGTACGTAAATCTCTGTTAATAAATTTACTCGAAAAAAACCCGAAAAGGCCTGAAAATCTTATCGTCATTCTTGTCCTTTTTCTGTTGACCCTTTTTTCTGGCTTCCGAACGGCAAAGTTACTACGTTTATTCGCTTTGTAAAAGATCCGGACCACCCTTTGTTATATTGTGGCAACAAAGGATCCAAAATAACCGCATAATGTTCAAGATTGCTGCTCGTATCTACATATATGGCCAATTTTGCTATTTAAATATCGTTTATTTAGATCAATACACACCTGAGCACATTTTTTTTCGCGTTCAATCTTCGTCGCAGCTCCATCGTTATTGATATTAACATACAGGTATTATTTATTGGTAATTTCAAAGGATCGCGAGTAATGAATAATCGTACATTACTTTTGCACGTGGGCAGTTGGCTTCATTTGGAAATCGAAGAGCAAAAAATTAATATTCATCAAAAACAACAGATTCACTCTGAATTCGTGAGAATAAATAATATGTCTCCACATCGATTTGTCATTTGTTTTGATTGTTTTAATTTGTTTGCGTATTTCTGTATATCGTCTTATGCCATACGTTAAACCATTTGTAAATATTCGGATTTGTTAATTATTGTATCGAACCGAAAGTCGAAATTATATATTCGCGTGTTTATCAATCTGTGTGTAGCTGTTTCAGCACTTTTTCTATTATACAAATATTATCTATTCACTTAACGGATGATCCAAATAGCACAGGCTATTTGATCTATGAATTTTACTATTTACCTGGAGGTGTTTCAATTTCCTCCTTAGAATCGTAATAATACAGTTATTACCTATTATGATAATTATGTAAAGATACTATAATATACAATCATAGGAATAATTGCAGCAACAAAAACAACAAGAACAACCAAAATAACAATTAAATGGTAATACTAATAATAGTGATAATAGTAATCCCTTTTGTCAATTATCGTAATCGCAATCGATACATAAACTTGAGAAGTTGTAAAATTATTAATCAAGAATGGGCCTAATATATAACAGAATGCGAGACCCAAAATTCTATATCAGCTTTTATTCGTGTATTGAGGAGTTTGATTATATCGAAAATAGTATTTTGTAGTACGGTGGTGTGATAATATTACACGCTTGCAATATTGTTGCCTCGTCTCATGATAAGCTACCTCTTTGAAGCACCCAAAGAATCGCTGCTGAGCGTCGATAGTGCGTGCATAATGATGAGTTGATAAACTCGTGTTACGTACCGAGGTACAATGTGTGTGAACAGCGGTTGATTCAGGCATCTGAAATTAAAAATGTTGACGCGTTGTGAAATTAATTATTTTTTGTGATTTCACCGTTTAACACATTTGCTTCAAGAAATACATAATATTCATTGCTATAAAGGTGTGATAAACGTATTTGTTCGAATTTTTTTTTTTTTTCGAAAATATTTTTATCCTTTTTAAAGTATACGTACGTATATGAGCTATAATCTCGACATTCTAAATTTTTTTTTCAACGGAAGGAAGGGCACCACTCTTTGTAAATAAAAATTTACGACATAAGTTAAAAAAAAAGTGAACATAATATTTCTTATATAAGATTATTGAGATAGACTTAAACATGATTAAAAAGAACTTATAATGCACCAATAAATTCTTATGTTCCTCAAGGCTGAAACAGCAGCCAATATAAACGATCTCTTGCATAATATCTTTAAAAAAAAATATCGTATAAACGGGTGGGATAAAAGGTTGAAAAAGGGAAAAGAAATATTTCAATATGTTTTGGCAAAATACCTACGAGTGTATGTGAACATACACGCAATGAAGCATAAATAATATATATAATACACCATTGCTATAGCTTTGTAATATAGATATAAACAGTACACTGTACATTCGAGTCTGTATAATCTGCAGCACTGTCCCAGAAAGCAAAAAATCTGACTATATCTTTATCTTAATTTATATGAAATCGTATAATATATGTATATCATTGCTTTGGTAGCACATTCGTAGACTGCTTTTGATTATCGTTAATTTTATTTTTATCACTATTATTGATATGTTTATTAGTATCTTAATTCTTAGATAATAACGGTACGGCACTGTTATTCATAAGTTTTAAGATGGTTGCCGTGTACCTACTGCTATTATCATTGTTGTTATTATTATTATTGTTTCTATTATTCCTAATATTATTAATATTACAAGATAATAAATTATGAACTTATATAAATAAATGATATATTTATGATTTCGAATTTAAATACCTTCGCCCAGTTTCCCGTACCATTCTTTTCAACGTGATACTCATAATTATAACTGTGTGTATATTCACGATGTAAAAAAAATCTGAATTGTACAATATAACTTTATTTCAACGTATACCTTATCTACGTATTCAAATCAATATTTTATTGCAGACTTGTTTTATTTCGATAAATTGATTACTATTCTTCATCGAAAATAATAAAGGTAACTCATATTTTCCTGTAATTTTATTTGCGTGGTGAAATTATGAAAAATGTAGCGACGCGGATTTTGCACATTTTTACTAAATTTATAATAATGAAAAAAGATATCGATTTTGTTTCAAGTTTTGAAACATCAACAGGCGTGATTCTTTCAGTATTGATGATAATAATTAGAATAATGTAGCACCAATTGAAGATAAGAGTGTATTAAATATTTTACGATAGATTTTTGAGATCCTTTATTCATCAGGTGAACATACAAAAGACGTATGCAATGCGTATGTGTTCTAACAACATTAATTAACAAAATTAATAATCGGTTTTATTTATTAGTACGTTATTTTAATTTTCTACTTGAAAAATAACAACAAAAAATCGAAAAAAGAAATAACAGCAGAGCCTTGTTTTCAGTTGTTGCGCAAGGTTTCAAATAAAAAGAATTCCATGACTGTTACACAACAGGTATGAATAGCAAGACTTTGATCTGTGATATCAATAAAGTAAGACGATAACAACGCCACACGAATTATTTATCTATTTAATAAACATATAACGAAATTGGTGTCGATTTAAAACCTTCTAAAATTGTAAATTATTGTCATTCTGATGACAGAGGTGAAGGAATTATTTTCATGAACAAATTATGGCGGGTAATCCAAGCAAAACATTGAAATTCTGAAAACACAATTCGTAAGCTCTATCGGCGTAGCTAAAACAAGATATTTTGGATAAAATAAATAATTCTAAAATATAAAAATTAATTGCGTATTCCTCGCACAAATATTTTGATATGTCTTTGTTTGCTTCCGTTTTTTTAGACGTTCTAACTGACATTTTTTTCTTTCGATCACAATACATACGAAAAATACGTACAGAAATGTAATAGATTTATCATACAAAACCATAAAATTGTATAACCGAACGGAAACAACAAAGAACCGTAAATTAAGATATTTATAAAATCGAGAAAAAAAAAATTCTTAACGCTTTAATCATAATGTTAAACGTTAATATAAATGTACGCATTTAAAATAATTTTATGTCAATGTTGACGTTGGCGCTGGATCGGTCTGATTATTCTTGGACAAAATTCGGGTCTATAATTTATACAAAGTTTGAGGCAGCTATTGGTGAAATGTGGAAAGATCGTATATATAATATATATGCCCAAATTACACATGAAAGTATACGATAGAGTTACAGAGGTATTACTTGCACAATTGGATGCAATTGGTATATGTATAGCATACTCATATGTATTTAAAACATGTTATGTTGGACACAACTTAATTCAAAATAATTGCAATTAATTTTCTCAGAATTATATTTATGTAGAGTCAACGACGTTAGTCGAATAATTTCAGTACTCTGAAAATTGTTTTACTTTCTTTCCTTTCCTCCAAATTATTTTAACTTTGCCTCAGCTAACGAAGCAAATGTCTACCACTAACGAAACACAGCTAACAATATAATGGGTTGTGATAAGTTATAAATGTTTGCGTGATATTGTGATGAAACTGTTAATATCTGTTATTCCTGATTTTTTCCCCAAATTTAATTATATAACGATTTTTGTTGTACTAGAAAAATATTTAGTAAATATTGGTATCCATTCGTAAGGAAAAGGTTTTTTTTTCAACGTCAGAGTACCTGTAGTACTTAGATAATGAGAACATGATTTTAAAAGATGATTGGTAATAATATTCACTTGACTACGAGAAATTATTTTCTTTGAAAAATCTCACAATTATTCAATCATATAATTGATTAGGAATTAGAAATTATTAACTAAATCTGTGTAAACTAAATTTCATCACAAAGCTGCGTCACTTGCGGCACTCTAGCATTGCTACAATTATTTTTTTCATCATTTTTTTAATCTTCATCTCTTTTTCTTAAACTACACGTTAGAAAAATTGAGTTATGAAAATTAAATATTAACATTACACGTTACAATTAATTATCATTTATAATTATTTGCATAAATTCTTTTAACTATATAATTACTATCTACGCAAATTTTTATTACTTAATATTTTTATGCTTTTTTTGGGGTGAACAAGAGGGCAAAGGCCTGAGTGCGGGGAGACACAGGGTTTTGATTTACATGACGTAATCCACTACCATAAGTATTATAATTCATATTGATAATTATGGCCATTAAGCCTAATATGAAAGTATTGTACTATGATTAAAAACTATTATGTAGAATCGATACCAGGCATTGTAAGTATTGATATGGATAAACAATGTCACCGTATTGGAGATAGAAATCGGGAGCCACGATCAGAGAATTGTATTTTTAAGCCCTGGCTTCTAGCTAGCTCCTCCAGGGTTACAAAATTATTTGAGTAAACGTAAAACAGCCATTAACAGCACCGAGGAAAGTTCCACTGACTATTGGCCGAAACACTGTCTATTGAGTTTGAATTTAATATAAATTTACTGAAGCGTTAAACATATATACACATTTACACAGTAAATTGTGTGTATGTATATTTATGTACGCATGCGATAATATTACTTTTTCAATGTTTTCACTTCCATTGTATATAACATTTTTGTATCAGGCTAGGAGATCCACTTATAGATTAGTCTATCTATTCTACGTAGTACATAAAATAGAGTTCGTAATCTATGAATGAATGGTCCTATATCAACTTTGAGTTTAGGCAAGTGAAAAATTAGCAGAGTGATGTTTATGTTAGGAGAGTGAGTAATTTCAAACGGTAATGATCCCAAAAAACTCGAAATGTTTCCTCATTTTCATTAATAAGGCTTCAGGTCGAGAACTCTGCTCATCTGCTGTTTTTCATGTCATATTTTGCGCTGCATTACAGATCTGCAAAATTAACCCTTCTCAATTAGAGATTATCACTTTCCCTTATTGTTTTTTTTTTTTAATCATTTTTTCACATAAAATATCACTTACTCACGTAGACTTAAATGAATTATTATTATTGTTGTTGTTGCTGTTATTATTATTACTATTACTATTATTATCATCATTATTATTATTATTATTATTGTTGTTGTTGTTGTTGGTTGTTGTTGTTATTATTATCATTACCATTATTTTGTTAAATTTATCATATTTCTTGCTCTCGTAAAGGAGAAGTGGCAAAGAGTTTTACAAGCAGTTTTGTTTACATGGGTCACGCCGTCTCATATAACGTAACACTGGCAATATGTTGATTAGCCATTACTTCTACGATCACATCGCGAACGCCATAGCAAAACGTGCATCCAAATGGATTTGTAGTGTTGGTCGAAGATGCGCGATTTAATACAACGGGTCGCGCACTAGCCTTCAACTGCTCGCTTACTCTGTCCCATTTAGTGTAGGCAGTGATCTGTAACGCACAAGTAATATGTATATCATGTTGTATATCCATTTCGGTAGCAAATCTTATCAGGCTTGCTTGATTATAATACAATCATGACTCACTGTTACTGGGGATGGAGAAACGTCAATGAGTTTTCCAGAATCGGATGCGCCAATTGTTTCCGGTGGTAGATTCAAAGTGAATTCACAACGATGGTACATATTGAAATTATAATGCCCTGGATAATTTGTGTGCAGTACAAATTTTTTTACCCACTGCGTCTTGGCATCGAACAATACGTCCTGATTAACAAATGAAAATTTATTACAAACAGCTCTTTTCAGAAAACGTCACCAAATAATTGATTTGAGGATCGTTACGGTTGAGTACGATGCCTTTGTGAAGTAACATCTCTTGCGATACCTTTTTTCTCAAAGTAAAATGAGATATTTTAAAATACGTAAAACTCTGATATAGTGTTTGTGAGCAAGAAAAAAATCGATAGATCAAAAATACGTAGGATTATAATATTATGTTAGTATATTTAACATAAAAATCAACTAGTTGTCAATACAGGTATTGTTGTGTAGTTAAAGAATTTGGCTAACATAAGATTATCAAATAAATTGACACATTGATGTCTCGTGGGATTTCAGATGATCTTTCAGGCAAAGAAGGATTATTTGCATTGTTTCGCCAATAAGGCATGAATTCCATCTTAAGAAAAATTCTAATTAGAGTGCATGTCGGTATTTCTTTTAAAACCAATAGAAATGAAAAAAGTGTTCAATGCGATAACTATATGGAATCAAGTCTTACCAGTCCAAGGGTAAAGTAATTGTAAAAGAAATCTGAACGCCTGGTTTTGTCCCGCTTATGCGCATGGGGACTGTGGATTCTCATTTTGTCCTCTGCTTTGAAAAATACTCTAGAAGGCGCCCCAAGAGCACTCAACACATCTTCACACGAATCCCCGAACCATACCTTAAGTCACATTTGCAAAATCCATATATAAGTAGTTCATTTGTTATTTATCTTTACTTATTGAGAAATTCAAGGAAGTAGCATCAACAATATGTTTTATGATTATAATCAAGGTTTCATATGCTTTGAAAAGGTTCAGCAGTCATTTGATCACAGTTACAATTTATAAAATTGTAGAAATTGAAGGGACTTCTAATTTAGTAGATGGTCGTACAAAAAAGAGAAATGATTTCTGCTGGCAGTATGTTATACATTTTAATATTCGAATTTTGAAACAAAGGTATCTTGCGATTCTTACCTCTTTGGTAAAACGATGTTTTTTAGGCTCCAATAGAACCCTTGTTGCTGAGCCTCCCTCCGTGAAGAGATGCAATTTCAAACCACGGGTACGAACTTTATCTCTAATTACTTCTGCCTTGTCCAAATACAAGTTGTTATGGTAGCAGACCTAATAAAAATAAGCTTATTCTTAAAAGTTATGCGTTATTTCGTGATAATATTTGTTATCTTCTAAAATCCACTGGTTGTAAACGTGACATAACTCTATTATTGATCGTTGTGCAACATTCAGTGGTAGATATGAGTAACAAAATAAAAAAATCCATTTTCCGTAATGTAGATTCCATTCCGTAGATGTAACTCAACTCTGATGTTAGTGTAATCTTGGAAGTGCCCAATTTTTTTTACCGTTACGCCCTTAAAGCAAAGTTTTATTGCCGAACATCAGCTAATTATAGAATTGTAGTTAGACAATTATTACCGATTTACTTTGCAAATTCTTACAATTTACAAATGAAATTTGAATAAATTAAGAGGAAAATGGATATACGAACGAGTGGTAAAGGTGGAGGAGATGTTTTGGGACTATGTTCTTCTCCTCCGCCAGCAGTTCCAGTAGCAACATTATTTCCAACATAAATAGCAGTTTTAGCCACCAGTGGTGAAGCTCCGTTAGAGAATCGTAAGGATCCCAAGCCATGTGCATAGCCTGGTTGAAATTTAGAATCTATTGGGAAGTAGAACGACAGTCCTCTGAAATTCAGAACGAACACCTGAAACAGGAAAAGTTTATTACTATTATTATAAACAAGTGATAAGCGTTAAAAAGATTATCTGATCGTTCATACAAGCAGCAAATCAAGTTATTCTTGAAGAAGTACAGTTATAAAACAAATAAGTAATTGAATATCAGATGTTATATTTGATGAATCTAAAATATCTTACACTGCATAATCTCAATTGTACCTGTTTGTCACTGTCATAGACGCCAGGATGAGTAGCCCCAAACGAATGTTCTATTTGTTCAATAGATGGAAGTACCTCTGGTGAATTGAAAGGCAGACCACAATATTTAAGTTTAACTAGCTTCATATTATATATTTCTATAATTTTCAACCTCTGCGCGACTGGATCGAATATAAGTCGTACCCCGTCATGTGGTAAATTTATTACTAAGTCTACTTCTAATGGATTCTGAAAAAAAGAAACGTCACTTTATCTTACATCGACTCTCTGATTCTTAAACAATGATTCAAGCTTCGTTAATTCAAAAGTTGGTACATGGACTGAATAGTTTTTATTGAGAACAAACAAATTTTTGTTTTTATTCAATCATTCCACTCATAGGAATAATATAAACGTTTTCATGCAAAATTTTAATTCAAATTCGTCTGACGATTTCTATAATATAGCAGTTATACAAATAATGGTTATCTAAAACCTCAGAATATTAACTACAGAAATCTCAGCTGAATTATTACAATTTTCTTCTTTCATATCTGTTCTGTTAAAATACAATTTTGGCAGTAAATTTTTTCAAGTACAATCAATTTACTGCAGATTTGGCTATTTGTTTTGTAAATCACGAATTGATTCGTCTAGAATTAATTCAGCAATGAAGATATGAAAAAAAAATCTAAATAATATCAGAAGTATAAATTCCGCCTTTTCATTTTTCAGAAGGTGAACTTTGCAGAGCAAAAATTTGATTTCAAATCTCTTATTGCGTAGAAGCCAAAATTCTGCATAATATGAGATACCGTACTTTATATATTCGATTAGCATAGTTTTCAAATCGAAATAGCATATGTTACGTATTCTGTTTGTATTTATAAAATTTTACGCGTTATCCCCACCCTCAAATGTTTTGGATCTGTAGGTATGAAGTTCGACTACAGATGTCACTAGTGGAGACTACAAAAGCCCATCCCACTGTTTACACTCCGTGACTGTGGCATTCTGCCATTATTACTATTTACTGATAGTGATAGTGGATTTGAAATACTTACAGTATCACTGTAAAGAACTTGTACTCCCCTTATAATGCCCACTTGTGATTGTATTATTGCTACAGATTGAGAGAAATGCATTCCTGTTGAAGAAAGAAGACGAATGAGAAAAAAACGAGAGTAGAAATTATTTACATTAACAATAACTTTCGTACGGTAATTACAATTATGTAGTTTAGCTGCAACTAGAAGCACGTTAACGCGTATGTATGTGAAAAGATGGATAAAAGTAAAAGTGTCGAGAACCTTGAAAACAATCGCGGCTCGTATTTAATAACCCGTGAAGAAATGAGCTAGCCCTGCATATTGAAACGGCTATACTCCTTTGTTATAACAATGTTGGAAAATTTGGCGTGAGACAGGTATAAATGAAAATAAAAAAAAAGCAGAAAATAAACATTCGAATTATGTAATGGAGTTGATGTTTACGTACACACGGATAGGAGTTTGTTTACGTGCAATGATTGTCAAAATATAATTGTTTACCACAACTAAACCTGTAATAATGAATTATAGAAGTCACGAGGGTTGCGATTGGGGCGATGACAACTGTTGAAAATCAATGAAAACATGACGCGATTGCGTTGTGAAAATTTTAACCCTCAAGCGGAATATCGTTTTCAGCAAAATTCTACGTAATATACCGAGAGAATTTACGAATGTTTCGTCACTTGCCTAAAATAAATTCCCACTGCTCACAACCGAGAGACCTCTCGGGTACCACCTCAAGCTCCAGCATCCTACGATATACTCCCAAGCCTATCAGTCACAGAAAATCAACTAAAACCACACAACGCGGCCGTAATTTTTCCGTGAACTGCGCCGTTTCTTTGTTTGCGACGTACGATTTGTGCTTAGCAAGCGGCCATGTTGACTTTCTTGTACCACACCGTCTCCCACCGCGGCTGGCAAACTGTCACCGAACAGCTGATCCCGCGCGCCTCCCCAGGGAAGACCCTATCTTTCGCGGGGCCCCGTGCATATTTCGCGGCAAATTGTATAAAACTCCAGGAAAACGATAGTATTCTCTACCGAGGTATGATCGTGAGTATATTTTCGAAAATTCGATACCGCGGACAATTTCCACGATTAGGTAGCGCTCGGATATTCCTAAACGGCGCGATGTAGCAAAAGTCACGATTTCGTTAATCTCTGTCTTGTCGTTGGTACTTATCAAATTTCTTTCTTTATTTCGGTGAGTGAAATCGAACTGATACATGTTTGATCTATGCACCCTGCGTGGAGAGGAAATGTTTTTTAAGTAAAATCAATTAGTTTTGCTCCATTTCAATACAGAATCTTCAAAACCTGCAAGTAATGACTTTCGTGTACTCCAAGTGAACTTTTGTGCGTCGGTGCATTTACATTTTTTTGCATAGATGCGTCGTCGACGTTTGGATAATACGAAATTTTGTGGAAGATAGTGAGACAATGCGAAATAATTGCATTCTTCGAAATATTCTCGACATAACTCCCACGTTCTTCTGTTTTCACGTAGGGCAACAATTTACATTCCCGCGTTTACTCAACGTAAGAACTTGACGTTTGTACAATGTAAAAATATGTCCTGTGTCGCGAATGTATTATTTTCATTTTCTTTTGACGTGTGTTTTTCGATATGATAAAAAATATTTTTCAATTTGTAATAATAATGACTTGCGAGGTAGTCGCTTCTGAGCTGAAAGGAAGTAAATAAAAGCCTTGCTTCTCCCCATCACACTCGATCAGACACGTCTGTACGTTCCGCATTATCGCTAATGCACACTTTCAACTTTCCACCTTTAGATTATTGGAGTTTCGAACTTTAGAATGCTTGACTTCTAAGATAAACTACTTTTAATGATTGTAAAATTGCCAGTGACTCGATAAATGTGCACAAGTCAGTAGTGCGAGTATAAATTTTTACCAGTGACATCCGCGTGCGTTAAGTATATGTATTCCTCTCTCAAATACAGCATCTACGTTATCAGTCGGCCAAAGAAGCGGCAAAAGGTATTTACATTTCTCTGAAATTCTAATGCTGGTAAAATTGCCAGGATTGTCTCACAACAATCGTAAGTTGTCGATATTGCAGCAGCTGTCCTGACCAAAGACTTCTCCATGGTTCTCTGTGTCTAGACAGAGGTCTCCCCCAGTCTATTGGACTCAAGATCGTAACTGCAAACCTCGTAACCCTGTGCTTTAAAGTGTGCGGAAGGGGATGGGGACAAAGTCGACTTACACAACTCTACCAGTTCTGTCAATGGTATGTCTAAAAATATTCAAACTATTTGGAGTTGTTTCTATGTATTTTTTTATCTCTGAGTTTGAAATGTTTACTACCTTTGTGACAGTCAATGATGGATTCCAACAATTTCTCTATCAATATACCTCTCAAGTTTTACACGTTTGAGATATTCAAAATTTCGTCTTCGAATTGTTCATTTTTCAAACTCTTACATCTGTGAAATATCTGGACAGTCGCATTTTCTAATTTCTTGAATTATACGTGCTGTTTGGAATGAAAAAAAAAAAAAAAACCTAGCGTGACTCTAATCATAGTGTGAACTTTTCGCGATCGGTTCGCGTGACATCGTATGCATAGATGACATTCGTCATTCAAATTGCATCATCCTTATTTACTGCAACATTGCTGAACCACACATGATGAGTATAATTGCGGTGAAGATTGGCAATATAATTGCCAATCAGTAGCAAAATCGTAATTCTCAGTAAAAAAAACACTCACTTAACCTCTTGCATACAACACGAGAGAAATAAAGAGAGATAGAGCAAATTTTATCTTATTGCGACTGTCGGCGTCAGTCAATGTGACGTCAGTTGGGGGCTCGACTCGCTCCGCAAACATATCTTGGTGATAATAAATAATATACAGTATGTCGAAGCGGGACCACTGGTTTGCATTCGTGCGCTAATTGTAAGTTTACAACGAAGCGTAAATTGCACGCAAATAGAAACCTATAATATACGGCATAAACGTTAGACACGAGCGACGATCCGAAGCTTGGTTGAATTTTAACGATTACGAAGACGTCCCTCTGCGTAATACTTTGATCGAATTCCTTTACACACTATGATTGTCTTGAAATATATTTTTTGCAAGATCCCGTAACCATTTTGGTCGAGCTCCTGAATTCCCGTAATAAGTCTCTAAATATTCTTTGTCGTACCTTGAGTGACAGAATTAATAGCTGCAGTGTAACTAGAGAGTAAATCTCAGGGATTTAAATCCAGATTAGAGTCTTTCGGACCTCTGCTCACAAATTGGTAAATTCATTTTGACACAATTATACCGACGTTTCCGTCGAATTTTGGAAACCATAATATACAAGTAAAGGAAAATAGTTCGTTGGTGAAAATCAACCTTGGCTGGCATATTATATTACATGCATTTACAGTAGAGAGTCACACACAGGCGAAGCAATATCAGCTGTGGGTTTGCGCAAAGATCAGCTTCGTGTTGTTGCCACGACGAAGAGGCACGACCCCCGCGAATCATTCCCCCTTGCCCCTTTCCTCTCAAGCCCTGAGTTTTCGCATTAATCGTAAGTAAATAAAAATATTCGCGATAACAGCTGGAGACCTTTAACGACACGTTACCCGCTTGTATCTTACTCAGAGACAAGCCTTCGACATTCCCCTCGTTGTTACCAGAGACTATCTTTCGCAAGTGCAGCCGTAACGCAATATGCATCTCTGTACATACAGCTGTCGTGTGTACTCACTATATGTAGATTAGTGCCAGCGGCAGCTACGGTATGTGATTTCATACCTGAATTCTGATGATTCGAGACCGCGTGTACGCAAGGAATGCGTATAACGTTAAATAGGCCGTTTGATAAGCGACAATTTCATAATATTTTTTTCCAAATATGTTTGTTTCGCTTATTATGATCACGGGCTTAGTGGCGTCGGGAAGAGTTGTATTCAAAGATTGTTGAATCCATTTGTCGATGTAATAATGCAACAAGCTTACACTTCGGTTAATGTGTTGGCAACAGCTTTGGATAATTTTAATCTCGGATCACATTGTTTTGAAATAACTTGATTTCGGGTCAGTCCAATAGTCCGTGATTCACGGTCCACGAACTGCGATCCGCAATTCACAATCCAATTATAATTCGCATGAGTCGATAGCCTTTGCCATTCTTGTGCCACTACGCTTTGCATAATTATACGTGTACATACGCATGCGTACGCGGAGGCATTTAAAGCTGCAACGCGCCAGTCTAGCGGGAAAAAAATACGAATGCGTAGGCAGTGCTGATGTATAGTATACGTATAACTCACAGCTCTGTTTCGAGTGATAGCAGACTTTGAATCGGTTTAAACCGGCTTACCGGCGGTTTCCGTTCCTGACATAAAAATCGGCGCATGTACGCGCGATGTAATAATGGACAATTTACCTACTCCGTACTGAAATCGTTGTACAGATGTCGTGTTATTATTATCGCAACTTTGTAATTATAGTTCATAATAATTATGAGCGCACAAAGTTTTGTTGACTAAATCACAGCGTCGAAATAATATTGACAAAGCCAGCAATTTGTATACACTACTTTTTCAGTGGCTTATTCTTTTATTTTATTATTTTTTCTTCGGTATGATAAAAGTTGTTGACGTGCATATGCCGACTATCTACATCTTCAGTAGTTTGAATGTATTCCCATCTTTTCAGTTCTACGTAAATCGGAGGTTTTTTTCTCCGGAAAAATATGAATATAATGGTGCAATATGCTCAATGCTCTTTGAATTCATCGGAAGTTAGATATTTAACCCAAGATGTGAACTGAAGAAAGTGTTTTTCCACCATTTTAATGAATAAATTCCAGTATTTCTGGAGTCAATTACTCATTCGATATACGATCTCATTCACCAATAGCGTCGTAAGAATTTTTGACTGGGAATACAATACAATTGGTATCAACAATTAGTATTCTTTAAAATTTCCTCCAATTTCCATGCATACTAATAATGAGAATGAATGTAACAAAATTTTAAACGACCGTACCGTAAGATGCACGCTGTACCAAGAGACCTATTCGAGTTTATACGATACTCACCTAAATGACGAAAGAACGAACGTTTGCATAATCTGTCTCGAAGCGATTCCCGTGTGACACGTGGACCGTGAATCGTAAAATGTACCAAACCTAACGAGGCTATCTATTTGTAAACAGAGCGAAGATTGCCAGTTCTTTTTGTCAGGCAGACTTTGATGAGACTTCGCGCGTAATTAAGAATTACATACGTAGAATGAAATCTAAATTAGTACATCCAGATGTGGGAATCTCTCGTCTTTGTATGATTGGGTTTTCACAAAAGTCTCCCGCTAATGGAGCAGATGAAACACCACTCGCTACGTCTTTCGTAATGTGCACATATTTTGAAGGCTCCGTCTAAGGGCCGCTACCTAAAGATATCGCTTAATCAAATGACCCGGCCGAGATCTTCTTGACCCTAGTGGCTGCCCTGTGGTAGTCTAGACCCTGGAGTTGCCGAAGGGTTGAATATCTTGCAGGATAATGTCGGAGCAGTGATATTCCGCTGACCTCTCGATAGATTATTTCAGTTATCGCGACTTGAATCACCCTGTCTGGCCTTTTTGGAGATCGTTGTCGCTTGGCAGGGAAGTTTGGGTCGAAAGTCTTGCGTAATGTAGTAAATAGCAGTTGTCGAAAAAAATGATGTCAATGGAACGCATGATTCTTTTTAGTTGTTAAATGGATCGTTATACCGGCCTAATCAAGCTTTCATAAGATTTGTCGAACTAAATGCCGTCGACTGATTCTAACTTCCGTTTTCACATCGAACAACTTCATTGGTCAGCGAACGGATTAGTTTGCCACGGCGTAATCCGGTCAGAAATGAGTCTATCGTTGTTCGGAAATTCCGAGAGATTTTTAACACGCGGATTGGTTATTTACTCCAAATCATAAGCAATAACAGTAAATCCGAAACAAAAGTGCAAAATCATCGTGGACCACAATACTGCGTGCAGGCAAATCTCTGGCTAGAGTGTGGCCGTTGATTAAATTCATGTAATAAAATAATCCACGTTACCGAAGTCCAAGCGATAACCAATCAGAATAAACGAAAGTGCCAAGCCCTCGCGATATCGCTGTATGTAATACACTACACATATAATACGCAGTTGCAAAAATGATAATGAATAATGTTTTGCCGTTTTCTCTTCGATTTTGTGGTTTTGTTAACTCGTGTGTAAATATTTTGCAATTGGTTGAATTTAACTTGCCATACGTTATTCCACTTGCAGGCATACTAACTTCGAGTGAACCTTGAACGTGACAAAAAAAATGTGCTGAACATTGTCACTCGTCCCGGGTGTTCATTACTCATTGTCAGCAGTTAGTACCCACCTGCGGTATCGACTAACAGAAAACCTATTCGATAGTTGATTAAAAGTAAAAATTTCTTGTAAGAAAAAGCTGGGCGTTGAGAAAGTGTCTTCTTCTGCACGGATTACGCAGTATGTCACGCAAGGATATAAGTAGGTGTTGAGAATTGCGAAAGCGTTAGAGTGCGTACAACGCGTGTGGTTTACGTACGCGATAAGTCGAATTCATGACATTCTGTATCGACAGTTGCACCTGTGTAATTATGCGCTGCAGCATTTTGCGAAACATTTAACCTGCGAACCAATATCCAGTTTGATCCGGAACACCGAGGCTGTTCAGGTTATGCGAGGGTAGTAATCAGTGAAGCAGAAACTGGAAATCAGGCACGAACCAGCATTGCAGTTCTGCCAGTCTCATGACTACCAGTTAGTCTCCTTATTGTTGGTTTTAGATAATGGCATTGTCTAACGGATTTAAGTGCATGGTTGCAACGCCTGCATGATTCCTTTTTTACAGTAGCCACGTTCGCATTGCAGGCTCAAGTTCAAAGATCGCGTCCGTTTAATCACACTTCGCGTCTCTTTGACGTGTATGCAGAAATTGTCATAGAAACTGCTTTGCCCGGCAAAAGTATTTTTTCTTTCGCTTTCATTTTCTAAACCGCTCATTGGAAGCGATAAATTGATAGATTCGTAATCTACGGGTGATTTCTAGACTCTTGGCACATAGGCGACGGGTCGGGGCAATATGCACGTGTATGGTGGTACACTTGACGAAAGAGAATTGACCTCGGAGCTAGACTGATCGACTCGAGATATACATAAGTCTGAAGATTAATTCGGTTTTCGAAATGGGATTTTGGTACAAAGCAGGGTGGTCCTTATTCAGGGTGTCGACTAATTTTGTCCGCCCCACCTCCCAAATCAACTTCAAAAAATAATGCAAAGACAATTGCCTAATTTTTTACCAATTTTACCTCAACTCTATGATAGTCCGCTTTGTGATCGAAGTTTCTTTTGAATATGACATGGGAAAAACTTTTTTTCTCAGTATATATTTTATTGTAAGAGTACTGAGGTTTCAAAAAATCTGTAAGTGCGAAGTCTTGGTGGGCGTTACTGCTACTATCCGAAGAAAAATGCATCATACAAGGCAATCTCGACGAATTCGTCAACACCCTAAATGAAGACTACCCTAAGACGTACCTAATTTCTCGCCAAGAATCGCGGTACATGTTACGCGAACACAAAAAATATTCATAACCGCATCGTTTTGACAGCATTCTTATCGCGGCGGAGTTTATTATTGTTTTCAGACTACTTAATTTGGCTGTTATTTACGAGCGTAATTTACGATTGTGAATTTCAGAGAAACGACAGCTTGCAGAGCAAAGTCTTCTTCATGATTCTCGACTATCTGCGCTACAAAGTCTTCGTACGGATAAAATTATTTCTGTATATAGTTATAAGAATTAGAAATTTTTTACGGAGTTACGTACACAAGTCCAACCCGATACTTGAACTGAGAAATGTATATGGTCATGAGCCTCATATATTTTGAAATTCAAGAGTGGGCTCAAGTTCACCTCTCTTGTCAATATTTAATCCATCTACAACTTATAACGCGGTGGATATCGGTAAATTCTTGGCAACAAAGAAACGGAGTATAAACAATGCATCTGATCATTTTTAAAACTCTTCCTCGTCGTAATATGATTCATGAAATGCATTGTAAAAGTCAATTATTATCTGTATAAATAGACGCAGAGAAGAAAGTCGGAACGCAGGTTCACGATTTGTTACCTTCGTGTGTGTGCATACAATTCTCGGTTTATCTATTCTGGCCCATGTTATACACATGGCGGTTTTGTTTTGAATTTCTTCTGGCTAGAACGTTTCGGTACTTGTTGTCAGTTACTACATCAATAATTGGGGAAGTGAACATAGTCTCGGCAATATTATTTTCATAGTTATCGCCCGCTACGTCATTGTAACTATTGGATCTCAGTATTATTATAATGATCGTTGTTAGTACATGCTGTATAACAAATTTGAACGATCTTGGTACACGACCACAAGGTCAGATAGTCTCAAATACAATATTATCTGTTTGAAAAAGTTTCTCACGAGTTTCAAACAATTAAAGTTTTATTATTTTTCGAAGAAACTGCAGTATAGGGCACCTGCAATGGACACGTTTACGTATTACGACTCTTGCTCGAAGAACTCTATTAAATTTAATGGTCTTGTAGCGACATGCATAGATTATTTTCACCTCACGAGCATTTTTCCCGATATCATTTCAAAATTTAATTGCTCGTTTTAAGTCCAGCAGTAAAAAATTACTGCAATAAAAAAATATGCGAGTCTATTTCTTTGATAGCGAAGATGAATACGTTGAGTTCTTCGACTCAAAACAGCGCATTGAAAATTTCACGAAATTACAACTGCTTTTCATTCTATACGTTTTCCCATTCGCCTTCCACGCGCCCACTTACAAAATATGGTGAAAGACTGAGCGAGTAAGAGAAGAGGAGTGGGATAGAAGAGAGTGGTGTAGTTTCTAAATTCCAATGTATAATATTGTCAGCTGGCCTAACACTCTGGTGTTATTAACAGTGAGTCCAGTATCCGGAGTTCGTCGGCAGTGTCCAGCGAGTTCGGCGGCAAGGTTCCAGAAGACGTTTCGTTAATTTTTCCATAGAAAGTCTTCGTCGGATTGACTGACCATAGTCAAAGGGCCTACGCAAAGAGTAAGTGTACACAGTATACGTATATAACGTAATAACGAAATACATACTTTAAACATGGTATCCGTAAACAAGACAGTTATTCGGTTATCCGCTTCTGATAGATTATCGTGGTATCAAAACAAACGTGCCGTATCCGAATCAGAAAAATAATTTTTTTCCATTAGACAATCAATATTGCTGTCCCTGAAATATTGAATTTCTAGTTGATTCGCTTTGTTCTTTTACGGTTCGTTAGCCAATAATACGTCTAATAATACATTCAACCGTTCCACACGATCGATGTAACAGATCAACAAGTTTAAAAGCTCTCACTCAGAGATCAATTCAGTTCGCCCGAGCGACGCGCACAGAGAAAGCCCGGACTACGCGGAGTTCTATTTTCTCAGGCGAAATGTATTAAGGGGTTAATTGCGACATCGCCGTACGGTTTTGCAATTGGCAAAGAACACAGCGACAGCGAAATTGTGCTAAATCAACCAGGGCATCGCGATTATTGAAAACAAAGAAGATTGTTAGAGAGATAAGAACATGTTCATACCGCGAAATTAGCTTACGTTCGTGTTACAGAGGTGTGTAATACAACACATGACGTAGAATTATCTAACTCTAGCAATTCAAGTGGCGGAGGAGGATAACAAGTTCTTGTTACAAAATATCATTATATTGATAAGAAGGGGGACAGGCATAGCTGGACATTGGTTAACTGTCAACAAAAATAAATAAGTTGACTGCCGATTAAAGAGAGAAAGTAAGGTCGTGTATTTATTGTCGAACATAAATAAGATTAAAAAATTTCATCTATAAAACTCGTGCAAACGGGCACAATCCTTACATCAGTGGACGGCCACGCGTGGTCACATACTCGTAGCTCTGTTGCATGGTCTCTCCCACTACAAGGAAAATTCATTTGTTCGGCCAATAGGCGTCGAGGAACGTGGGGATTGTCAACCGGGCTTAAGGCTGCCGTAACACATAAAAGCGTGCTCTGCACCAGGCATCATGTCAACGTTCAGGTACACTTCGTCCGGGTTACCGATAGCCCGAAACATAGTTCACTTCAAGCATTTCTCCACCTTCAAGAATTCGAAGATCATCAGCTACCCGAACTTGAGATTCAATATCCAATGTCAGAGGAAGACCTTCTATAGTCGTAATTTTTCGACTCTTCGAAAGGACATCGTCCTGCGGCAGGGCTTTGGTTCATCAACGATTTTGACACTTGACAGACGTTACTCTGAACAAGTTCAGAAGATGCCAGATTTCGTGGAAAAATACTATCCGCAGTAAGTCGTTTTGCTTCACTATTGATTTTAATTAAGCTTAATTTTATTTTGCTCTGTAAAAAGATTAATCTGGATATAATTATAATTTATAACATAGCATTTCAGCTATGCTTGTCAGCGCAATAATTCGAATTTTAATACAGTGTATTTTGAATGACATATCATGCATGTCAGGTATGTATTGAAACTTTCCACCAATGAAAAATAAGTAGTGAAAAGTTTGATAGTATAACTACAGCTGCACAAAATTTCCGTTTAAACTGACGCAAATGATATCATGCAAGACTTTAGAACACAGTTTTTCCACCGACAATACGATAACGAAGAGTCTACGAGTCACAGGCAGCCGTGTATGCCATGGCGTTGACGCAACATTCGTATATGTATACCGTACAGCATCAGGAGTTGATTACTCTTCCAGCAATCAACCTCTACCGGGTACAAAACGGGAAGCCCTGGCGCGAAGCAAAGCCTTGTGCTTGATTCGAACCG
This sequence comes from Neodiprion pinetum, assembly GCF_021155775.2. Lineage (NCBI taxonomy): Eukaryota > Metazoa > Arthropoda > Insecta > Hymenoptera > Diprionidae > Neodiprion > Neodiprion pinetum. The sequence goes on from NC_060234.1 coordinate 33,940,489, forward strand.
GAAATTATAAAGCCTTAGAAAGAGTCGATTTACTTTTCGTTAACCGTCGGTCCAGTTGACTTGAGAGATATTACCGAAAGTATATAATCTAGGTGTCCGATAGTTGCAGCTGTACTCTACGCACCATTCAATTTCCAGGGACCGTTTACTTCTCGTTGTAATTTAGAAATTTTTTTAATCTTATCTGGCGCAGAGTGTCCGACGTGGTTACCCACGCCACGAAGTTTTCAACATCCACCGAGGGTATCTACGATCATATAAAGGGCGTTCAAGTCACGAGCCGGTTAGCGAAGCCTCTCGCACCGAGGATCCGAGCTTACTTAGAAGAGTGCGTCGCACTTTGTTGTCCCGATAACGTTTACGTCTGCGATGGAAGTGAGGAGGAGAATCTGCAGCTGCTCAAACTACTCGAGAAAAAAGGAACCATCAAAGCTTTGCCTAAATACGAAAATTGGTGAGTTTCGACATACTTCTATGATCGTCATAGTTATTACAAGCGGTTGACTGATGGATGTGCCGAGGAACTTATTAATCTTTTTCCTTCATCTCGGTTCTACCTTCTTTATCGCTTTGTTGTTCCCCGTTCGTACACCACCGTCGCCCTAATACGATACTAGAATAATCGTACTTTGCTCGGGGTCAGACCCGCCAGCTGCAGTCTGTGACCGCTTATCACACCGTCTAGTGTCGTAGTTCTAATTTTCGACAAGAACCGTACAGTTGCGGTATTATGATACACAATCAATTTGTTTCCAAATACCTTTCAATTGCATCATTGAAGTATCGATTATACGGCTCAACGCTGACCTTATATCAAAATGACCGACCTGCTTTTCGATCTAACAATAAGTGTCACACTCCTTACACTTGACACCATTTCCCGATAAGAGGGCTCTAATGTGTGACTATACCTATGCTATTGAAATCGTTTCAATAATTGGCTGCGTAGATGTGAACTAGATATTGAAAATCTACTAATTCGTTCTATTCAATAACACAAGTAAATGATGTCAACATATCAATGAAGGCGCGAGTAGTTTAACGTTTAAGAGGTGCACACTATTGTGACTTCTGCCTGTATGTCGTGAATAGTGGCATATAAATATTCAATCTTGATTAATTTAAACAAAGCAAACAGGCACTTCATTCACGTTAGAGGTTTAGCATTACAATAATGCAGTTTGCTATCATGTGTCGATCAAGTTCTACATAGCAGTAATCTCTGTTGTGACTCGAGTCAATTCGCTTTGAATATGTTGAGGATAATAGCATTGCCGGAGAGTATCCACCGTATACTGACGACGAGTAAAATTATTTAGCATATCGGTTGCCTTCCGCTCGTTGTTTCGAAAATACTTATTTTATGGTAACATGTATATAATGCCACGACAAAATCAAATCGCAGCTGGTTGGCAAAGACGAATCCCGCCGACGTTGCACGTGTGGAGAGCAGGACCTTCATAAGCACGGATGAGAGAAGCAAAACCATTCCAACCCCGCGTGACGGGGTCAAGGGAACCCTGGGGAATTGGATGTCACCGGAGGACATGAACAAGGCTGTGCTTCAGCGTTTTCCCGGCTGCATGAAAGGTGAACGTATACCTCATGAAGTTCGTTCAAACACAGATGTACGAGTATCGCTGATAACCGAAAGCAGGGATTACGAAGCTCAAGCGTAACCGGAAACCGTCTCATTTCTAGGTCGTACCATGTACGTCGTTCCCTTCAGCATGGGCCCCGTAGGCTCAAACTTGTCGAAGTTAGGCATCGAGATCACGGATTCCGCCTACGTTGTTTGCTCGATGCGAGTGATGACCAGGATGGGCAGTGCCGTTCTTGACTGCCTGGGCAACGACGAGTTTGTTAAGTGTCTCCATTCCGTCGGAACCCCGGCGAGCAACGCGACTCACCCCGTGATGTCCTCTTGGCCTTGCGATCCGGAAAGGACGATAATCCTCCACAAACCAGCAACAAACGATATCGTTTCTTACGGCAGTGGCTACGGGGGCAACTCTCTTCTCGGAAAGAAGTGCTTTGCCCTCAGAATCGGTTCGACGATCGCCAGGGACGAGGGATGGCTCGCCGAGCACATGCTGGTCAGTTCTGCTTGTTAACGTTACGAGGTTCAGGCGTAAGGCTTTTTTGGTTTTCGAACGGTTTTCAGAGACTGCCATGATTCGGCTCTTAATCCTCGTCTTCTATCAATGCTCTCGCAGATCTTAGGAATCACGAACCCCAAGGGCAGGAAGCGCTACATTGCAGCCGCCTTTCCCAGCGCGTGCGGAAAGACAAACATGGCCATGATGCAGCCGACACTTCCCGGGTACAAGGTGGAGTGCGTGGGGGACGATATTGCCTGGATGAAGTTCGACAAGGAGGGAAAATTGCGGGCGATCAATCCTGAGAACGGTTTTTTCGGCGTGGCACCGGGCACCAGTACCCTCAGCAATCCAAACGCGATGAAAACAGTCTTTAAGAACACGATTTTCACGAACGTTGCTGCCACTAGCGATGGCGGTGTGTTCTGGGAAGGCATGGAAAACGAGCTAGAGGAAAACGTGGAGGTAAATTCATCGTGAAGCGATATTGCGCGAAGCAATTCGATCTAATTATTTACGCATTCCAGGTAGAGGATTGGCTAGGCAACAAGTGGATGAGAAGCTCGAAGACACCAGCTGCCCACCCTAATTCGAGGTTTTGCACACCCGCGAAACAGTGTCCTATTATAGACCCGGACTGGGAAAATCCTGAGGGGGTGCCAATCGACGCCATATTGTTTGGTGGCCGAAGGCCAGAGGGGGTTCCACTTGTCTATCAAGCTAGATGTTGGCAGCACGGAGTCTTCATTGGTGCAACAATGCGCTCTGAGGCTACCGCCGCAGCGGAACACAAAGTGAGTTCGATTGTGCCACGGAACATAGTACGGTGATTCGATTTTGATCAGGAATATTCGAGAATCTGAATCGTTCGATAAATCTCAAGTCATTGTTAGAAATCTTGCCACGTATCGGGAAAAGTAGACCCTTGTAATTTGTCAGTTTTGATTTAGGAGGCACAATATGGCTACATTTAAGCCCTAAGGAAACAATTGCGTCTTCGTATACGTAAGAATGATAACATTTTCGTTTTATTTCAGGCCAAAGTCATCATGAATGATCCTTTTGCCATGCGGCCCTTCTTCGGCTATAACTTCGGCCACTACCTCCAGCACTGGCTGAGTATGGCCGATGTACCAAACGCGCAACTACCCGCCATATTCCATGTGAATTGGTTCAGGAAAGGAGCCGATGGAAAGTTTCTCTGGCCAGGTTTCGGTGAAAATTCCCGGGTCCTTGACTGGATCTTACGACGAGTTGATGGAGCTGATATCGCCGTCGAATCACCGATCGGTCTTCTACCTAGACCTGGTACTCTTAATTTGGATGGTCTGAAGATTTCCATCGACACAAATGCTCTGTTCGATCTCCCTCGCGAGTTTTGGCAACGCGAAGCTGCCGAGCTCAGAGAATACCTCGAGGATCAGGTCAACGTGGATTTGCCGCAAGAAATCAGAACACAACTGAACATTCTTGCGGGCAAAGTCGCCAACATTTAAGCTCACGAATTCATCGATTAAATGAGAATAAAATGGGAAAGCCTTGTCGATCTGTAAGTCGCGGTTTCAATTAATCAGGTTTTGTTATCTGTTGATAATTGTATTTTTTTTGTCTTTGGTTAAGGCTCGAACGGATTTCTTGAATCCATATTTTATCCGTTCGATGCAGTGACATGTATATTTCGAGTCCATTTGCGCATTTTTAAGATTATTTTTAAGGTATTAAGTGTATTACTCTCGGATTCTTAAAGCCACGTGAATTTTTAAATGGGAAATCTCAACTTGGCGGAAACTGGTTGGCACAGTTCCTAACTGTAATACACTGTATAAATGTGATAATGAAAGTGTTTAAAAATGGATGAATATATGGTATAAATCTGTGAATAGTATTATAAGGAGATTTTAAGTTGAATAGATATTATAATGTATGCTATTTGTCGATGTTTTAAATTTTAATGTGTATGGTTATTTTTATAACGAGGAAAGAAAAAAAAATAAGAAAAAATATCAAATCACGATCCGTATGTGCGAAAACTTTATTTCAATACTCATAATCTCTTGGTTTCTAATTTCCAGTTACTCTAAATAAAAACTATTACCATGTTCGCTGCTGGACATTCTTATTATACGCTTTCGAAACGAATCATGTTAATTAAATATATTTCTTCAACCCCGCTTGAAATATTGATAATAAGCAATCAGTAGATGATCTTAGCGTCTTCATCACATTTTCGTGCTCACGGATTGTCTTCAAAGTTCAACATTAGATCTCTGAATAATGAAAATTCATTTTTCTGTCATAAAGTCCTTCATAAACTTGCCGCTCTGTTCGAGTTGGCGTTAATTTTGAAATTATGAATGTTGAAATGCGAGTTTTTATAACTACTATTTTACGTAAATTGTATAAAAATAACCACATTGTGCAATTTTTCAGGTTGTTGGATTCGTCGATGCATGTACAGATCGTTGTGAATGAAGACGCTTACGGTTCTCAAGCCGAAACCACGTTCACATTCATATTCCCAATTTAGTAGCGCACTCTCACACGAAATAGGTTTTTGAAACGAATATCGGAGGTTCCTGGACGGCATTTAGTTTTACGAAGGTAGTGAATAATGCCGCACATATTTTCGGTAGCGAAGTATCACAGTCAGAACTGGGCACCGTTTAGTAGATGATGATTAATGTTTTGTCGTAAATTTAAAGCATATGGATTTTGTTATTTATTTATTCATGCTGCAATAACGTCAGTTGTTAATGTTTGTATTGTGCCACTTCATTATGGTAAGTGTGCTTTGTATTAACCAAGGCTTTTGTAATACTAAGTACGGTGGAGCACGGGTCGGTAACCAACCGGCATTTACCGTTCAGGATATCTCGAAAATTAGTTGCAAAAAACTTATTTCGTGCTAGAGAGCGCTACCGAATAAGGGGTACTTGAAATGGGCATGCGGGCTCTAAGGTGCCTCTCTGCTAGCAATAACTCAACCAAGAACTCTGCTGTACCGATGAATTTCTGCATTGCCGACGATCGTCTCTACTGCACTTTGAGCGAGAAGTTATAGGTTGAGTCAACGCAGGATAGCGCAGAATGTAAATTCGGTGAGTAACGATTAAGCATAAATTCTTAGAACAATTTATTAGCATCTGTCATAAATTTATTTAAACGATTGTTTTTAGCGATGAAATAATGTCAAACAAAGACTTAATTCTTGATGTACTAAAGATGGCTGAGTCAGGCTTGGAATGTACAGTGAATTTAGCGTAAATGAATTCTCGGCGGGATGATTACTTTTTTTCTAAATGTCTTTCTAAGAGATTTTACATTTCTTCTTTTTGGCTTCGTCTAAAAAATTCTAAACCTCTACCAACATACCTATATGATTCGTGCTTCGCGTGACGCGACGGCACTTTGTATTTCAAGCGAAAAAAACCGTATAAACAGGAAAAAATCAACACCGGGAGAAACAAACGACAACACCCTGCTGTTCAGACACCCCTGCAATCTCCTAATTAAACACTACTTTTAATTAACTCTACCGGAGTAATTGCAGTGCACGGTGGTTCTATAACCGTGCGATGAATTTTGACTTGGTGCTTCTCAAAATCCGCAACATTTAGTGTTGGACGGCAATCACGGCAAATAAAATAAAAATCACTTGGCTAACCGCGCGTTTTTCCTTTCCGTCCATGCATTTATATCCGAGTTTTTTTTTAAGAGTATATCCTGTGGGTTTTTATTTACCATTGTCACATACCTACTATCAGTAGTGAGCTCTGAGTCCAATTCATAGAACTCTGTAAAAATATGAGGGCTGTGTGGGTACCAGAATTCTTCGCGTCGGGAAGAATGTATTAGTTCCGGGTCGGGTTCACGAGATTTTCGGCAATACCGAAAACATTGGAGTTCCCGGAAATATCAATTTTGTTGAAATTTTCGGGATTCCCGGATCCCCCGATGAAAAGTGATGTTTTTTCTTACTAACAATATTGATGTCATTTAAACATAAGTACTTATTACTAATTACTAATAGTACTTCCAATATTATAAACATTAGTTAAGGTAAGTTACACTCGCTTCGGGTTCCCCACAGATTTCGGGTTTTACGAAGATTTCGGGTTTCCCGGAAAATCCCAGATTTCCCGAAGATTCCGAGTATTCCGACCCTTCGGAGATCTCCGAAAAACCCGATCCGATAAAGAACCGTCCCGGACCCGAACTTTTTCTCGAGATTTCGGGATTTCTCGCAGCTCTAAAAAATGTATAGTGAAAAAATCGCGAACAACCTAAGCTAAAATCTCAATTTCTCACCAGCAAAAAAGTCAAATTTCGCAAGAACGGATGATGTGTCGATAAAACGTCTCAGTTTTGCCACAGATCATCTATATTCAAAGTTTCATAAAGAAGATATTTAGAAAAGATTCTATACCTACTACACAATTTGGAACGAAAGCGAAAACGCCACGATCATTCTGAAAAAGATACGAACAAAAAAATGTCGGCACTGATTTACGGTTGGACCAAAACTGTTTGAGTGATGCAGCTTTAGGTAAAATCATTTGTGAGCCTGAGAAAGAACAACACTTTTCGCGATGCCGTTCTCCATGAATTAACCATCCTAACCAAGGAAGATGAATTAGACGCCATTTTTTTTATCGTACATCGGCTACCATCCCGTCGATCGAGATCGTAAGGTACTGCACATTAGCAGTTTCCTCACACAACCTCGATCGATGGATCATTTCCTAAACGCTCTCGGTCGTCCGTCGTCAAATGCTTTGGTTCTAACGGCAAACGGACGTGGGCATTGGGTCGCGAAGCGGGTACGCGTATCTCGGCCGCAGTTGCAGTCGCAGTCACAGTCGCAGAGGTAAGCCAGCCTTTGCTCGATGGGCATCGCGTAGACACGGGCAGGTCCTCGCTGCACGTTCGATTGAATCGCGCACGAGCTGAGCCGAGCCAAGACCTCACCCGAGTTCCGCAGCATACTTACGTAGGACCGAAAGTCTTGCAGTGGTTAGAAGAAAGCCTCCCTCCTTCCCTCCTTCCCTCCCTCCCTCCCTCCCTCCCTCCCTCCCTCCTCCGCCGCGGCACCTCCTCGCATCACCATCTTCGGCCTTCCTCCAACCATGCGTGAGGCTCGTCGGTTGCTTGCCTCACCTGCAGCACCGGGAAATGGTTAACATTCAGCTCGAGGTGCATCGCGCTGTGAGCCAGATTGGTATTTACGATTCAAGAGAAATCCTTCTCGGCCAAGAGCCTCTCCGTCCGTTCGCCCGTTATAATTTCTCCGCTAATAGAATCCGAGATTTCGTAGGCGATCGTGCGGCGCATCAACAAGCCCTCCGATCCTCTCGTCCCACTCCTGCTGTGGAGGTAAACGCACGTTGCTCACAACGCCGGGGACTATGAGTGAGCTGTTACGCGAGAGTACTTGGCTTCGAACAATGCCAATTTCTCAGCAACGTTGTTCGACGCGGTGCTCCCGGTGACCTGGATTCCTACTGATTACCCTGCAGGTACTTCATTATCGCAGATTGTCGCTCACCGCGAACACGCCTCATGGGAGGACAATCACCGACCCCATTCCCCGACTTCTCTCATCTGTCTTCCGTTACATCATTTTTAACTATTTCAGCTTCTTTCCTGCATCAGTATTCGTACTTGTCGGAATAAAAAGAAAAAAAAACCGACACATACGTTACGCTGACTCCGGCGTTACGCGTTAACTGCCTACCGTTGCGTCACAGAGTCGAAAGCGTATAATCGTATAGGCTACAACCACTGGAGTAGTCGATAAGACCTCGCTAATTTTCTTCTCGACTATACGTTTCGTCTTTGATGTAATCATCGGTATTACTTCGGCATTATCGCGAACATAATTTCTAGAACCTTACGCATATTTTTCTGACACGACGTTATACTTGGATCTGATACCGTGTTATGAAATGTCGCGAATCACTCATTGTCAGCAATGGAATGTCTCGTGGACGTGCACCAACCTGAGACACTTGGGAGTAATGAAAAGGTATAATATGGATGCACGCATACCTGGACGCATATATGTATAATATAAATAATGCCTCTTGGCGACTCGGCATCATTGTTATTCCAAGAGGAACGAGAGAGAGATCATCCTGTCATCCTGTTTGTCATCCTGTTCGCGGCGTCTCTAGACCTTATCGGTTCAGCAGCCACGCGAAAAAGCTCGACTTATGGTCCGCCTTATCGGCCATGTACTAAGTATGGGAGAGTAATAGCCTTCTTATTGAATAGCAAATGCTTATTAGCCATTATCTGGTACTGCGGCGCACAATTCGCGAGCCTTATTGGATGGAAGTTCGTGCAGGCTGAGCGTGGTCACGTTCCTCGTATTGGCCATCGCAGTCGCACAACCGGTGTCTCATCTTCGAGGTGAGTCCGTATTTGGCCGTACCACCCACGCTCGATGCCAGTGGCATTCGAAAGAGGGACTTCGAGAAGGCGGATCAAAGATTATCGCCATTATTATAACTTGAAAATTGTTACACATGATCGTTAAGAATTACAATAACTGCAGAATGTGCGCGGAGTAACAATTACAGCTCTCAAACATATTCGGTTCTAGTCGCAGCAGCTGTCCCATCTCCCCCCTCTATATTCAGCGAACCGCGTTCTTCGAGGTCCAGAATATCGACGCGCCTTATAATCAGCGCATGAAGTGAGCATGGTGCGTCCTTCAAAAAATTGCCTTCAAAAGTAATATTCCAACGCGTCATTTGAAAATTTGTGCAAAGAATCGTGTTAATAATGAATTTTTCAGAGTTAAATCTGCTTTACGCACTGGTTCTGGATGCAAAATACCGTTCATGCTTAACGTGGTGGCTGTCTGCTCGGAAACGACATTACCTGGGAATACTCTTGCGAAATGACGGTGGTTTTCGATAAGTCGATTCCATCTGTACCTGAAAAACAGCTTTTACTTTGACTGCCGCTAGCTATGGCTGAGTTGACCAGCCAAGAGTATCCTGGCTTTTACTTGATTGAGACTCTAAGACACTGGGTAGTTGCTTCAATGCGGCTGCGTCCAAAAGGACGAAAATGTCCATTTAACGGTAAGAGTACATCGAAAATACCCCCTACCGAAGTGTAAAATGTTCGCATACCTGCGCCAGACGAACAGCTGCAAACACCGGGAGTAGGCAGGCGTTATGAATGACCTATCGCTATACGCAGACGTAGTTCAATAATCACAGATACCTCTACCTGGCCGCGCCGAACTCACATCACAAACAAGCCGAAAATTAAAGATTAAGTTTTCAAGACGCGATTTGCCTCAAGGTATACGTCGTTTGCTTCCATCTAGGGAAGCTCCATCCTTCTTCGACCTACAAGAGCGAGGAGGATAGAGAGATAGATGGATAGATGGAGAAAGAGAGAGAGATTTGGCAGGTAGACGTATTATGGCGTTCGCCTTATTGCTAGCGGTAAATCTCGACACTCTCTAGTTTGGGACACTGGCAGAACCTCCCGTACACATCAATGGCCCGCGGATACCTACCCGCACGTCCAATACCCACACAGACAGGGTGCGGTGTTCAGGGCGTTGAGCAGCGGAGGCGACACGACCGACGAACCGGCCGGCAGGTCCCGAGAACCGAAGATGTGACGTGCGTGCCTACGGGAGAGACGCGTGAGCCGAATGCCCGACGACACCCGGGGGCCTCCTCAACGAAGACCCCCGGACGTAATCTCCTCCAAGGGTCCTCGTGGCTCTTCCGCGCACCCCGGGACCCGGCATGATCACGCTGCTGACCGGAGCTCCGTCCACGCGGAAGCCGTTCTGCCTCTCGTTCCTCGGTCCGCCCGCTCTCCGGAGGAAGAGACACGTAGCCCAGTCGTGTCCTCGTACACGTCTCCTTGGTCTACACGCGTGTCCGCACCCGGCCCCCAACGTACGCAGGATGTCAGACACTCGGCAACGTAGATTTTGGCTTCATCCAGACAAAACGGACCCAGAAAGAGTCTTCGGGGTACGATGATGCCGTTTTATTCCTTTTATTAGTGGCCTGCGGGCTACTTTAGAGTCGAGATTGACGTACGAAAACTTTGTCGCGGAAAGAGAGCCTTGAATTTAGAGATCGTCGACGTGGTGTTATCTACGAGTATTCGTTTTTTATTCCAGTCCAGATAGAGAGGAACAACTCTCAAGGATAAAATGAACATGGATCATGTCAATTGCGGGAGGATTTGCTGATTCGCTTTTTCAAACAAAATTATATTTACAGATCTTCGAACGATGTTTAAGCTGTGGAACTCTAATTCCTCATTTACGTACTCTCATACTGTTCACTTCCAGTATCTCACTTCACTCGGTCCGACGCGACGCGTAGCACCAATTTACGTGAGCTGCAGACAAGGGACCGACGGAAGGAACGCGTCAGAATTTTTATTTCTTAGAAAGTCAAGCTATTTGCCGCGTCGTCATTATTCGATGACTTTTCAAGCCTAGCTTACAATTACAGTTTAGACGGTTCTTCCTAGCGTGCGATTCACTCCCGTATCCACCGTTTGGTAAGGCCCGATGGATTCGCGTTATTTCGTTCAATCGTCAATTCGACGAGAAATTGCCCGCGGGGAACTCCTTGGAAGTTAGACTCTGGCGTAGCTCTTCCGAGGATTTTGGCTGAGCATAGACGACGGGAGCGTGATCGGCAAGCGAAAAATTTCGGCACCTCGCAGCCGTCTCTTAGCAGCACATACCTCACCGACGGGAAACTAATGCAAGGAGTAATGGTTTCGGGCTAGAGATAGAGAGGGACTGCATATTATCAATCTTTTCGGTACATTGGATGCGCAGTGAAAAGCAATAGTAGCCGGTATTGCTTCTCTCTGTAATGGCGTGAAGTACGAGCGGAATATTTAATTGGTATAAATGTGGGACAACACCCTAGATGTCTCGAGAAATGTGTTCTCCATTGGTAGCCTTCGACGGTACCGGAGCAGACGATCATGCTTCGGTTATATCAGAGGTCCGGCTGGCTGGCCTGGTGGGTATATCTATAGCCTGATTTCATCGTTCCTCCGATGGCTGCAGTTCTCCAGCCCTCTTCCTCCTCACCCTCTCCCGTCCGCTCCCGATCCTAGTGACATAAAAATGCATGACGTGTCCCCAGAATAACTGTTCACACACATATAACATACGACTATCTATACGATGCGAAGAGTTAATACGAATGGCGTCACTCCTCCAGAGAGGCAGAACAGTGAGCAAAAGGGTGAGGACTACTGCGAGTATTTATTTATTTATTTATACGGGTAATCATTCTTCGGGTGTTTTTTTTTTTTTTTTTTTTTACGCTGGTATTGCAAATTCGACGTCACGGAACCATTGACAAGAAACTTCCGCCCTTACCTCGTTCAACAGAGGTCAAGATTCTGGTGTAGATTTCCTTGTGTTCTTCAAGTTTGAAACCATCCAGGTTTGCAGTGTGACTTCATCCTTATGTTATCTGATCTTTTTGTTTGTTACCTTCAAAGTATTTAGGCCAGTTAGCCAACGTGACCAAATACTCTCTCCGTCACTCCCTATATGTATGCCTATCTGTATTACCGTAGACCCATCATTGATAGTCGTGCAAGCATGCTTCACCATCTTATTATTATGTATTGAAACGAACTACAGTTATATCCCGGGATATATCCTGCGATATGAAGGTGATGACGACGATGATGACGAATATCGAAGAACAAGTTTGCAACGCGACCCTCTCATCGCCTGAGATAAACCACAGCTTCGTAGCTCGGCGTTTATCTCGATTTCTACGAGTGTAACCCGTGTGTAATTTAAACTTCGACAAAGAGCCGAATACGTTCCGTATAACTTTAATAATTGCGGTCGCTTCCTACGGCAACGTTTGCAGTGTTAGATGGTAGGTCTTTGTTCCGTGTAATTACCAGCTCCGATCTGCCGGCTCTGAGAAGCAGCTGGACCGTGACTTTTTACCTCAGCTACAGTAACGCACACCTTGTTATGCACGAGTGTATGTGAATTTCCAGACAACGATCGGGGGAAGAACTCACGCGAGTGTGCATAGGTCCTCACGTTTGTGTAACAATCCATGGACGTGCACAGGAGAGAGTGGCGCGTGCCTCCGTCAGAGGAGATCATTAAATCTCGCAGGCAGCATCTTACTCGCCAGCTGTTCGACCCAAAATGATCGCTGCCTGTGCCATGCCAGTGTAAATGGGGTAGAATCGACGGCCGGTCAACGGCTCGTACATACAGATAAAATCCGAAAGGATTGAGCCTTGGGGAATGGATGCGTGCAGGAATATGAATATCCCTGGAACTGCTAAATGCGCGCGGATTCAAACTTCAAAGCCATTTGATGCTAATTATTTTCATATATCGCGATTAAGTATTCAGGGGGCTGGGTTAAGCTGGTGTTTCTTTCGAAGCGCATCGATGCGGTCGGCGCCGACGATGAAGTTTTCGGTACTTATACTGAGTCATCTACTCGTGTTCGCACAACATTCATACAGCAGGGGTGGGTTTGAGAAGATTTCTGCACAGTCCGATGCGTCATCATAAGACAAACGGTCTGAGACAATACGTTATAGTTTACTCGAAATTGCTATTATTCTGCACTGTTGGCTTTTTGCCAATAGGTATGAACCCCGGCGTTACTCATACTTCTGTCAACGGTCAGTCACAAGAGAGTGAGACCCTTCAGTGAGGATCGAGTAAACAACTCTTCTATTTTCACTAGTCAAGATTATTCGAGTCATTGCATTGACGCATGAATATACACGTGAATTGTGCATTCCGTATTTATGTACTGAAAATCAATTGTTCGCTGGTGGAAATGTAAGTTTTCAACATATTATAAACATTCGAATGTATTCACCAGTGTGTATATAATTGACTTTAATTTATTTGCTATCGCGTTATGCGGTTTTATATACGAGTACACCCTTGAAAAACCTCGTAGTACGCGATCCATTTATTACGACCGCGGTTTTTGCAACTGGTTGAAAATTAACACCCGACAATTATAAAGGGGGAACAAAATTGTTTCCTCCCGTCACGACAAGCGTAGAAAAAGTATTCGATCCAGAATTGCTTAGCGTGTCTGAATCTTGCGTATACTTACTACTCGTTTCACTGAATATTCAACGTGATGCCAGAAATCACGTAAGCCTGTTATTTTCCAATCGAGACTCTTGAGGAATTTTTCCATCAATCTGGTTCGCTGTTACACCGATATATGTATTCCAACTTTGTTTTTGAATCGCGTCTACTCCGTGGCTGACCTGGAATTGAGCGCGAAACGCGTTGATCACCGTCGCGGATTTAAAGGGACTCCAAGACGTCGGGGACGACGGGCTCGGCTTCGTGTGTGCCTTCTTCGAAGAGGCGGTGATCAAGACCGAAGAAGAGGTTAATTGATAGTCGAGACACGCACACGCTGAATTCTTATGCTAATGCGAGAAAGGACCCAAGAAGACAATACATCCACGCTGCCGTGTTCCAGCCACTGTCCGGCATCCAATGTCCACTGAATTAATACATGAACGTGGAGACAGTCGGTAGGCTCTGATTTTAGATGCGGAGAGAGATCGCGATCCCGACTCAACATCGGCGGGGACCTCGATCAGCCCAATTCTTACGCGCGTGACCTCCTCATTGTCCATCATTTTTATCTCAGCTCAATTTCAACGCACGAAGGATTAACCTTTTCCGTTAAGTAGGAGGTCACGGTGACTCCGAAAAGAAAAGGAAGAAATCTACACGAATGATTTTAACTAATTAAAAGGAAATTGCGTAGAAATTTTGTGCGATCATAACTGAGGTCCTTAGAGGCCGTCTAAATATTACGTCACGCTGTTTTCGGCCATTTTTGACCCCCCCCCCCCCCTTCTTCGTACAATTGAAAATTTATTAATAATATGACGGGTAATATTAATCATCGTATCAAAAAATAAATAAATGTGCATAAAAAAGACGTGACGTGACGCTACAAATGTACGCCCACCATCCACCGTCAAAAGTCGTCATGGTAAAGCTAACCTCCTCCCTCCCCTGAAAGCGTGACGTAATATTTGAATGGCGCCTTAATTTTTTATTTTTTTTTCATCAAAGATATAAACCTGGTTATGGTAGCCTTTATCGTGGTCTTAGATAGGACGGGACTAAGATAGGATCGTATGTGAATTGTAATAGATGATGCTTCTTTGGCTAGGAATAATGAGGCCATTTCCTTGATCCCTCGACACATGACTCGATCGATAGTCCACGAAAAACGATATTTCGTCGCGCACCGTATAAAACAGAACGTTGAGATATATCAGCCTGGGCGTGGTAGCCAACAACTGCAAATCCTGCCAGAAACATTGAGTAGCTCGGTGAGTAATTGACGTTTTTCTGAATAATCATGCACGAAATGATCACGTGACATATGAAATCCGAGGAAGATTTCAAAAACTGAATGAGAAATAATTTTGTTTGCAAATACGTGATCCAAGTAATTTACGGCAACGCCCTAAGCAACGATTGATAATCCAAGGATATTTTTGGCTATGTGTATCATATTTATTTCTTGTATGGTATACAGAAATCTGACAGGCACGCGATCGATATCATTTGCATTTCTGGCGGGTCGTAGGATGGATACGTTTCATTTATTATATGAAACATGTTATTTCTAGTTTATTGGGCAAAAGACATATTGGCGTGGAAAATAATGCGTAAAAACCCATCTGATCGTCGAGTTTGTCAACGGATCATTAATTTCCCGCTAAGAATGAGTCTTCGTCTCGCTGGAAAAATTGGCTCACAATCAGCTAAGCATATCGTGGTAAATGAAATGAAATCATCGCAGCGGCGTATCACATGTATTCTAAATACAGGAAGATTTGCTATACATAAGTTTACTCTGGTGCAATCAGAATCACGTTTTGTGTCGTTAGCGTGCAGATGATGTGCACGGAAAAATTTGATTCTCGTTACAAGATAGTAAATCTTGTTAAACTCACGTATAATACACAGTATTTTCCTCTAATCAAGATAAATACCTACGATTGATCGGTCGCAGTGAATCGTTTTACCCGATCCGTCAACAAAACTCGAACGCAGCATTACGAAATTAGGAATGACGAAGGGGTCTCTCTTTTCAGGAGTTTCTTCGATGATGAAATACTCCTAAATCCGTGAAAGTGTTCGTGTTTTTCTAGGCTTACCCACACTACGCATACGTATAAGTGTAATACTCGCCCGATGTATCCTACCAGTGTGTGCGTCGCGATGCCAAACTTTCGCCCGCGAAGAAATACGACTATTTACATTTGAGCAGTCTTCAGAAGCGGGTGTCGGGTGTTGAGTTGGGATGCGTTTAACTAAATGTCAAAAGAATGGATAATCGTCGTTCGTTCGGTACAGTGCGCAAATGACATTGGACAATTTTATACCGAGTTATTTCCGTGATGCACCCTGTAGGGACCCCTAATTATAAGCAAATCGGGGTACGAATATATTCTAAGCAACTCCGCTGCTCTTTTTGAGTGGATTTGTACCCCGACTTGCCTATAATTATACGCTATCGTATACTTGGGATGTATAGCGCGTATAACAAACTGTCGCGCTTGTTATGCCGGGATCGAAATATCTGATCCACCGGTATACAAGGCTAGATTGACAATAATTGAAAGGCTCCTCGATTATCCCGGCATTTTAATTTGCGCCAATGAAATCGCCGCTGTTTTTCTTTTCTGTTATTTACTCGTTGTTGTGTGTTTCTTTTTCACACTTTTCCTTATCTGGACACTTTGCGCACCTCGCAACGTTTTTGCATGCGAAATTATGAAGATATGTATTCATATTATTCCTCCGGTGTATTTGCGGCGGCGTGCGTTTGTTAACCCGTATCAGACCGCAGCAGCATGGAGACCCGCGAGTAATTCTGCAGCGTCGACTGTTGACCATACTATACGGACGTACACATATACGCGTAATTTACTCACCGCCTATACCGACGGCCATTACTCATCGATTACAATTCCCAGACTTTCGCAATTACTTTTTGTTTCCATTCGTGTGCGCAGCCCATCTAGACTCCTCAGTCCCGAGGTGCGTACGCCCATCATGGATTTCAGGGCCAACTACCGACGAGGAAACTGCGAGCATAATCATCTCGCGGAGAAACGTGAAGAGCTAGGCAGGGTGTCCGATTGCGAGCGAACATCACGTAACTGATTCAGTAGGAGTCGTTAAAAAATGTGTATAAAGTACAAAAATTGTAATCTGAAGAATTTGGAATTTGTACCCGCAACTTTGACCGAAGGAATTTTAAGAAACGTATAACGACCGAGGATAAGTAGGATAGGCGAATGATAAGAGAGCAGGAGTAACAGTAGCGAAGTTAACGGGTCGTTCTGCCTGGGCACAGAAGATGAGTGCAGCGTTTCTTGCACCGCGACTCTCGCGAGGAACCTCCCGAGGAGGAATCCACCCACCGACACGAAAGCACACGCGAGGTCCTCCTCGGCGAGGCACGTGACACAGGCGCACGCGAGTGACTTTGTAACGTGCGATCAGCCGCGGGGAGTGGTCAGCTCTCGTTAAAATTATACACCCTCTCACGCACTCGGCTGTATGCGGAGCTGAGCTAAGCAAAGGCGGAAAATGTGAATAATCCCTATCCGCGTGCAGTGCGGAGGACGGGACGGCTGGTACAGCGCCGTTTCTGCAACGGACCGCAGCCCGGAGCGAATCGCTGCCTGATATTTAGTGGAGCGTGTAGCAACGCGCTCTCCGGTATTTTGTTACATGCCCCTCGAGAGTACCGTCGTACGCGTTACCTTGATTTTAGTCGTTATATCATGCGGCCAGAGAGAGAGAGAGAGAGAGGGAAAGAAAACGACAAAGTCGGGTCAAAGACAATGTTGCCACGCGACGAGACCGCGACAACCTTACCGATCCGCCGGAAGAGTTGCGGTGAGTGGCAGTCGTTGACGTAGCTTTAGTCGCCTTTATTCTCATGGACTATCTCCCAGCTCCAGTGTCCACTGAGCTTACAGTATCGCTGCCCGTAACGTTTACCGTAATCTCTGATTAGCCTTTCGCTAGCGGGAGGGAATTTTCAAAAATTTTCGAATCCATCGTGAACTGCGCTATGGATGGCAAATCATTGGTTGTACTGTATACAGTCGTATTATAAAAAAATAAATAAATTTAGAGTGAGAATTTTAACATCTCTAAAATACTTTGTAAATTGATTGTACGATCAAAGTTTCGGGTACCGAAATCGAACCCGTATAACAGCATGCGTATTCAATTTCTTCGGGTAAACATGCATTCGAAGGAACATCCCCGACTGTTCGTCTCGGAATTAGGAGAAATCTTTGCAGGCGTGCGAAGGCGTTTGGAGCACGTATCGCGTAGCTTTCTGTTTTTTATCTGTCGAATTTTCGGTCCTACTGTACTCCCTCTACACAAAAAGAAGTATTCAGCAGCATCGGTTGATGAGGGCGGTTAACAGACAAGCGAGAAGACGGAAAAATGGGGATGTTCCCTTATCAACGATTTTAAAGTATGCCATTGTCATTTTCTTTGCCTGATGATGACGTGTTATTGTTGCGGGGCTACCGTAAATCCGTATATACATATAGATATGGTTAAACATACAATTCGCTGTCGAAGGTTCTGTGGATAACCGAGGAAAGTCGAGGGAAAAAGAGCATCAGCAAATTGAAGGCCAGCAGTCGGAGTGTCTAATCGGTTAGGTATAAGGAATGATTATTAATTACCGTGAAAATCCATTGTCTGATATCTGCGCGTTAGCTGATTTCCGTTTTTGGTTTTTCCTAGATTTTCCCTGACCGCAAAAGGTCTCGAATAGAAAACCATTCTTGCGATATTGTATGGAAAAAAAGTATAGACATGCCCATTTCGACGTATGTAAATGTGAATGCTACTTTTATGGAAACAAATTCAATGTCATCAATTCTACTGCAATCCATTGTGCGTGAAATTATCCACGCCACATCGAGAATTTTTTCTTCGTAGTCATAGACTGTTGTAAAATGTCACTGAAATAAAAAAGTTATCGAACCAAACTACTAATCTTTTCGACTTCCAGTTTATTGGTTCGAACAATTTCTCACTCAAAGCCACCACTTTTTAGTTGAAACAAAAATACTGATGCGTTGATTTGAATGCCTACATTCTTTCGAGCTTATTGTATTTCAAACGAGAACTTATTTATTTCATAGGATTAAACAAAAAATTTCGGAACAACCTCGCTTGAATCAACAAACCTCATTTAATTCGTAAAAGAATAGTACTTTAACCACTGAAAACATCGGTTGAAACGTACCAAGAGATTAGAAAGAATAATCCCACGCTTGCTGAAATAGTAACGTTATTGCCAAATAGTATATTTGGCTTAATGTGATGTTTGTCCGATGTAATCAATTATAACTATAGCCATAGAAATGTGTAAGATGTTAAAAGAAGAATTTTTTTTCACGATAAAAGTTTTGATATTCATTTACGAGGATTATTTTCTTCATCAGATTATATAGCTACATACTTCGAAGAAAAAAAATTCCGTCCAAGTAAATGAGGATATGTGTGAGTGGAATCAAGAAAGAGTTCTTGAGCTGCTAGATATATCGCATTTAATTCAAGTTATCGACTAATACAATGAAATATAACTTTTCTCAGTTTTAAACAATCACGTGTAGTTGAAAATTGCAAATATACACTTGAAGTTGATTTCAAGAACTATCGAAACCATTGTATACGCGCTTGCAACAAATGAATCATTGTTTCTGCAATATGAACATCATTTCACTGAAATAAAATTCTTGTTGAATCGATAGACTTCTGATTCTTAGATGCGCATCTCTCACGTTTTTCAACCAAAATGATAACTCATTCGAAGTACATAGTACCAATTTCGGTCACTAGACAGCAGGCTTTCACGCTTGAAACGAAGCTTCAAAGATGTTTATCCTCGAATCTTTCGTGTTACGCAAATCTAGATTCATACAAGTTTGTCAGCTATATATCATGCGATATGAAGGCATATGGTTTTGATCCAACCATGTTATCAAAAGACTATTTCGGATTGACGCTACTACACTTGTTTGGTGGCTGACAATAGCATATCGTATTGAAAAAAAAAAATAAACAAAAGTATGTAACCCAGAAAATTTACACTGCATGTGTATATCCTATGGAAAAAAATTACCGACAGATTTTCTTTAAAGTGCACACTAATTTTCAGCCAAATATATTGAATAATGTCAAAGTTATTCTATTTTGAAAACGTTTAAATCATTTTAATTTTATTTCGCTGAATATTTCACAGTAAATTTATTATCCATTTGACTATCAGTAATACATACCTATATGAGGTTATTTTTTATTTAATGTTGCTGTGCACTCTCAGTTCATTATTTAGAAAAATCCTTTCTTGGAGATTTATTATATTTTGTTTTGAACCCACGTTATAAGTTCCAAGCCCCTTAAGTTTTCAGCAGTGGTGGTCATTTATACGGTACGTTCTTCGAAATATTAAAGGGCATTGAGAAAAAAAATTGACAGCTGTTTTCCTCGCCAATCTCTCGTAGCTACTTTTATCGACGTACCTGGTCACAACAGTAAGAGGTGACCAAAAAATCTATACAAGAAATTCTCCATTTCTTAATTCATATTAATTTAAAAGTAATGATTTGGCCTTATCATAAAAATTTGTGAAAAATATTGGCGCATAAAGACGATGAAAATGGTATTTCACTATCTTAGTCATAGTTGAATTTTTTATTACTGTGAATCGTTCTTTTGAAACTCGTAGAGAAAACCGCGAAAGCTTTGTACAGTCGTTACATTCGTTCCAGATGCGCCATTTTAGAGATAAATCTTATTGCAGAATTCCGGTGTTCTAAATTCCTGACCCGGTATGTCTAGACGATAAGCCATCCCACTAAAAATCTGACCATCAGTTCTAGGCAACTCACGAAACCTCTTCAATCCGAGTAAATTTCACAAGGATCAACGGCTATAGGAGGTAAAAACGTCACCGGCTTCACACAAGAAATCCCAGTAAGTTAATATTTTTTTATTCAAATACATTTTATTCCATGTTCATTTTATCTCACGTAGACACCACGTTCACCAGTTCCGCTGTGGTTTCATACGATCGTCGACTCTTCCAGATTCAAATGTGGTATGTTTTTATCTCAGCAGCTCAACTACGTCCATGTACTTAATTTTTATGTTAAAAAGCATCGTGGCCGCTGGTGAACTGGACGATAGATAAGGAATCGGTTGGACCACAGTCGCCATATCCGAAGGGAACTACGTGAATCATACCAGTGGGTAAGAAGACGTTTGGTTCTCGCCAGTTACTCGAATTATACTCATTCTCGCGGTTCCATCTTCTGCTTATGATTCCTTACACCGTATAGTTAGTCATATTTGGTTGATAATGTAATCGGTTTCTCGATCTGACAGCGCGTCAATTATCAAGATCCGGACGTACGGAGTTCTGTCTGAGTATGCATGCAGCTTAATTCGCGCACGTCAAAAGCGGATAACTTTATTTTTTGCACATTTAGTTTGTATAATATGTAAAATTAGAGACTTTTTTTTCGAGGCTATTACAACCGAAGATTACAATATTACCGTGAGAAATGGTGGAGAGCGACTACGCGAAACCCGCGTTTATTGTATGATCGATGTATTTGAAATAAGTTCTCTTCAATTTCCTAATGCAACATGCGCCTTGTGACAGAGTTGCAAGGCTCATCTTGCGCATACGTGTAAATTCGCGTGGTTATTATTTATACTACGTACACGTATAAAACGGCTAGTGTGGGCAACGAATTAGCGCATTCGTTATACTTCTAGATTTATTTAACACTGCAAGTGTATATTTATATAATTCCGGGTTACGCAAGAGCGTAGAAAAACGCGAAAGAAAGTAGCATTGCTCTCTTGCTTTAACCGCAGTCTCCGTATCGGTATGCATGTGCTTTGCTACACACGTAAAGCTCGGTTTGAATGCTGTGCCTACTCGCACCTACATGTTCACGCCGTTATAAGCGTGCCGGCTGCTCGGCTGCAGACCCCTGCTTACGTGTATAACCGGGGATCGAGCCACGAGTGACTGATTAACTAGCGCTTTCCTCGCGACTCATGATCCAGGCTTCACGCGTTGCTCGCGCGTATTTTTTCCTTCAATTTTGCACGATATATTGTATTAGGAATAAGTCGGCGTGCGCGAATTATTGTACCTGCAGTCAAGGTACAATATTATAAAGTTTATACACGCCGCTCGGTTATCTTCCTCCCGTGCTTCTATACCATCTGTTTCTCTCCCTCTTTCTCTTTCTTTTTCCTCGTCTTTATCCCTTTTCCTCCTTCCTCCTTCACACTCTCCACGGAGGGAGTCAAACCGCGGGTAATGTAGAGGCTGGGGATTGAGAGATACGGCTTGAGGAGACGCAGGGAGGCAGAGAGAGGTAATTCCCGGCTGGAAGTCTCGCAGAGGTTTCCCACCTTGTACGGTTTCCCTTCTCCCAACGTTCATCCGTCCGTCCGTCAGTCCGTCAGACTCGGGGGATGATGCGTCCGGTCTATCACCGCAGGGAAGCATCTCTACGATGCGATCCTCGGAATTTAAAAAGAGATCAAACGATTATGAAGCGTACAAATTTTGGGATGAAAAAAATCTCAACTATCCCACTAACGATATGGTACAGAATTTCATCTTACGTTCGTCGCATTTTCGTCTTATACGTGTATAATAGCGCAACAACATAGCGGTGCAAACTTTAGTACAATCGAATTTGTCTCATTTCTTATCGCGGGCGGTTATATGCCCTTCCCGCATTTAAGCATGGAGCAATCGGTACGCCGTTTTTTTAACCAGCGCGTACCATTATCATTGTTTTAGATCAAAAGAAAATGACTCGCGTAGAATATTTTATCGTGTGATGATTTACAATAGTTGCGGCAGTTTAGTATCTACCGTTTGACGTTTGTCCGTTGAAATTTCTTTACATAGTTCGTGGATTGAGAAAAAAAATACAGTCCATTTTACAGTAAATTGTTGTATTATGTATGTACATTCACTGAATGAGCAGATGAAGTTTCTCAAACGGTCAAATTTTCACATAATCTTTGAGGTTCGGTAACGCAACGTTTATTTTGATCTCTTCGTTCACTTCTTTTTTAAATGTTGAGAAAAAAATTATTAATTTCGACCAGTCCGTACAAAGATCTAATCTATCACGGATCACGGGAACGAGGAATGAAAGTTTTCAAGGTGAATTACAGAGCTGACACGGAAATAATTGGATTTAGCGTTAACTGAGGCCTCCGAGATTAGCCGTTAGCGGTGCTGTTACAAAAATTGTTGAACATCGGTAACTCCGCTCTTGCGAATTGAGGGTTATTAGCTGAAGGGAAGCCGGAATATCCGGAATTCGCAGGATGAGAGAGAATCCTCGGAACGTGTATCTAACCTCGAAGAAACACGTGGATTGAATATTGTCATTTATGCAACCGCAGCTTCGCACGCCAGCTCATCGCGGTTTTTTTGTTTCACTTCCTTTCAAATCGAACGCAATTCGCGTCACCGGACGTATAACAGCCCGAGGAAAAGAACTGTCGATTGTGCACTCACAATCAGACTTTCATTCGAAGAACCCAGCAGGCAACTCCTACTCCCCTCGGCACATGGTATCCGCGGAAAAACTCTCGCCAACTTCGCCGCTTCGTTACGTCAAGGATCCGTAGATCCTAATCCCTATCGTGGGTGTAAAATCCTGTATATACGTGCAGATACTGCAGTTGGAAGCTTTAACGTGTCTAAAACAGTGAGTAAATGGCCTGCGATTTTATACCTGAGGAGCTCACTGTCTTGATCCATTCCCCTCAACTTCGCAGCGATCTCTCTTCCTTTATTTATTTGCACAAATGACGGTAAGCGCTTCTGCAACGATACACCCGCAACTTTATTTCCAACGACGTTCCCGCCCTGCAGCGCAGCGGCAATATATACACCGTGCAGGGTGCAGGAGACCGTTTGCATTGTTTTAAATTAAGTCTCCCTTCCCATTATTATACGCGACGGGTGATGCGATCACCTCGTGAGCCGAGCTATATGTATACCTTCCCGCTCAGATCACTCCGAGTATTCCTCTTCCTCCACCTCCTCCTCCGCCTCCACCGTCAACCTCCTTAGACTTCAGAGGATGCACAGTCTACCGATCTCGTCATCTGATTATACCGAACCGCCGTCCCGTCGCCCCAGCACTCCCTACCTGAGCCACGGATACACGGACAGGCGGTATTCACTCGGGGAAATGACGCACGAGGTCACGTGGAACTTTCAATTTGAGATTAGAAATTGGCGACTCCATTATCACCGCTATTGAATCGTCCTGTTTCGAAAATTTAGAAACTATCCGATCGGTCTTCCGACAGGATTCGGCTATTCCATAACGTAGCGCAAATGGGAATGAATAGATGCAACATCGGTATCGATAAACCGTGTAGCAGCTCTACTCGACCGTTAAAGTAAGACACCTGATCTATGAACCGTGTCCGTTTACCATAAGGGACAGGGTTCCCCTCCCCCATATACTTGGACCTGCAGTCCTGTCTGCAAAATTTGTCTCTGGCATGCACCCAGGTACAAGGTACACATCAGAGACCTGAAAGTTTCCTCCCAACGACGAGACAATCGGTAAGCTCGCATATAAACGCATGTGAGTAATACTTCTATCTATACTTGATATCTCTTGTAAGCTAAATTGCTGGTTTTATTTCACTCTAACGTAATTCTGTGACCACAAATTGAGGGATGGGTAATTTTCGGAAGGTTGAAGAAATAGTGTCGGCCGTGTATTTGTTTGCGGTTATTTTTCTTCGGTTCTTCTTCGAAAATTCGATTCAGGGGGTGCCCTAGTCGATTTCGACGTTGTCAAGTTTAAAATTCGCGTCTCCAACGTCACGGTGTAAGCTGCAGCGTGCGGAAGGATACCTCGCGAGGAGATCAATGACACGTACGACAACGAGAAAATTTGGGATGCGAGTTAACGCGAAGCGGACAAGCCTGGATAAATTGTAAAATAAAAAAAAAAAAAAAAAAATATAACAATCGGTACGCCAGCTGGTCCGAAATATATTTCGTTTAAATACCCGACAGGCGAAATGTATTTTACAGGTGCTTTTTCGGACGTTGCAGCGTCACGTGACTTTCCAGGCTACAGGTTATACCGATACGTACAATGTGAATCCAAGGGTGGGTTGGAGGAGAATCGATGCCGCGACAAAACGAATCGCCAAGGGTAATTTTCGACAAAATTATGTACCAACGAGTCCTGTGATGCCTGCGTCGGGGTAAAGCGAATGTTTAGCAGGTGGTCGGGTACCCCACCCCGTTGCAACCAACTATCCTCCTACTGTACGTATACGTATACGGTGTATGCTGCCCCGAATAACCCGGACCACTGTAACATATGCAGGCGATGCGTCCGGCAACGACCGCAGGTGATACAGTCATACGGAGAGAGAACGGAACGCACGAAACGCGTGAACGCCGTGCTCCGGAGGAGGAGGAGGAGGAGGAGGGTGCTGCTGGTGCTTCGTGTACGCCGCCGCATGGACATACGGCAGGACGGCGCCACGGACGTGCGGAGCTGCGGCCGCGAGGGGACAACGGACCGACAAAGATAGCTAGAGCACTTCCGGGCAGAAGGGGAGAACTTTCGTATCTGTTGCTGCCAGCGGCGCGAGTCACGGCCGAGCGCGCTCACTTCCTCTGTTCTCTCCTGCGGGTCTCTCCCGCCTCTCCCGCCTCTCCCGTCTCTGCTAGGCTGGTCTCCACGATTGGTCTCGCGGTCTTCCCCAGCGTGTGCCTCGTGTGCACCCTGCAGGTATGCCGTGCGTGTATATCTCCCGGAGGAGACGCGACGGCTAAGGTTTTGGTTACCGGCGATCCATGGCAGCACGCGGGAAGAGCCCAAATAAAAGACGACATTTTCGACTCTAGGGCCGCAGCAGCGACATTGGTACCTCGGCTTCGTGCAGACCTAGACCCCTTCGTGCGGCAGTCTCTGGCTTTGTTCTATACGAAATACGAAATGATTAAACATCGTCGGAGCTGTATCATATTGTGAAGACGAAGAGGGAGAGAAAGATGGGGAATTATTATTTCGTTTATTTTTTATTTTTTCTTCTCATTCTCTCGCTTTAATTCTATTCACCGCGACTATAATGGAGATGTCCGATAAGTCGTTACACGTTTACAGACTGATGTGAGGCATACGGACGCTAATTAAGCAGCGTATAAGCTTCTAGATGGTGATTAACAGTGATCTTGGCCTGATAGTTTTCAAACTTTCCAATATTTCAACGTATTGTGATTGGAATATTTGATAAAAATTGTAATACCCGAGAACGCAGTTTCCGAGAAAACTTGAGGATAGAATGTGACGGTGCACGGCTACATCGAAAGGCGCGTGATTGTTACGTGCTGTACTGTTGGCTGTGCATAGTATGGTACACCTATAGGTGGTTGGGAAAACTGCCCGTTGGCTAGATTACGTAAAGATGAATGTGAAATTTAATGGAATTGTATATTCTATTTGCCAAGCAGAACGCGTTCAATTAGTCTCGCTGGGTTCGGGAGCATCGCCAACGGACCCATTTATGTTTACCCACCCGTTACTTGGCCGATGACGATAAAAGAGGTCCCTCGGTAGATCGGATATTAATCGAAAATTTCGTCACTCCGCGTCCGTTCGAGAGAAAAGCCTGTATCCGATTATCGGAGTTTGGCGTACATCTTTGCGCTCCTTACACATTCTCTCCTGTATTTGTCGTACGGCAAGATCGAACCACCGGAAACCTCCGTCTTCCTTATATATATATAATATATATATACATATATAGATGTACATATCTTAACCTTAAACCAAAACACGGATATAGATAACGCTGATGAAAATAAATTGCTACACGGTATCTTGAGACTTGTTTTTTAGTCTACAAACAAGTTGGCGTATTTGATAAGAAACATGTATAATACTGAAATTTCTTTCAGCCTCCCGGAAGTCGAGGGTCTGAGTGGTCACTACGGTCAGAAGTGGACTTCCGGTGGAACCTGCGGAAGCAACTCGGCTTAAGCTTGCAAGAAAAATAAGGTGAAAAATGCATTCAAGAAGGCGAACTAGCGCTCGCTTGATTTAGGATCTGAAATAAAGCGAGACCATCTTGGTTAGCGCTGGAGATGAGAAGACAATGTAGTATTGTAGTAGCAGCAGTAGCAGTAGTAGCAGTAGTGGCAGTAGTGGCAGTAGTGGTAGTAGGACAGTGCAGCCGAGACTAGTCGCGGTCGATGGATGCGTAATCCAATTGATCGCCGAGTCGTTGATCCTCGCCAAGGTTGATCGCTCGTCCCGTGCTCCAAGCGACTTTCCGTAAGGATACAGGAGGTGTAGAAACACCGGTTCGAGCCAAAGTCGGTAAGTTTCAGTCAGCTGCCAGGATGTCTCCCCCATCTTTGGGAACAGAGGCACCCATGTGAGACACCTTCACCTCCGCAGCGTATGCCCACCGCGTCTCTGACGACGAGCGTCTCCCTTCCTCTCCGCAGTATATAAATTTCTCCGTTCCTCTCTCGCTTCACGGACCTTTTCCTTCTCTCCGTTCCTCTCTCGCTCGCTCCAGTGCTCAGGTATAGCGGTGGTGGACCCTCTTCCGCACGCATAAAGCAACCGATGGTGGCTGGTCGCCGCTCAGCCTTACTCTGTAATCAGTAAAGTCACTTAGGTTAGCCGGCCGGCCAGCGCACCCATTTCCTCTGAACGTTGCCCGTTTATCTGGCGTGTCCGTCCGCCCGTTCCCGTCTTCGAGTGCCGGTACCGCTGAGCCCCGAATCCCCGTTTCCCCGTTTCCTCGTTTCCTCGTCAACGGCCGCCACGCCGATTTCCGATTTCTATGGGGTGGCGGAGGCTTCCGGATGAGGGGCAGTCGCGAGGAGAACCGCACCGTGACGTCAGAGTCGAGCCAGGTGTCGAGAGTTAGAATTCACATCATCGCTGCATCGTCAGTCTTCTTCCAGCATTAACGAACCGCACGTATCACCGTCCGCATTTCTCTGGGATTTTTTCGATCGGAGCAATCGGACACGTGCGCCACGAATACACGCGATGCTCGATCCGCGTAAGACGACACCTCGCGATTCTAATGTTTCCAGGAAGTTGAGACGGAGATATATATACCGTACACAGGTATACAACAGAAAGCACAGCGCTGTTTAACGAAAGCCCAGCGTCACCGTCCGGCTTGTTACTCTTATCTCCACTTCGCAGCTTCGGCACAACGCTGACCGATCTCACGATAGATCGGCGAATATCCGAGATCGCGTTCGACACCGCGCCCCGATCGCCTCGTAGACGAACCGAGTCTCGGGTCCTTTGTCACCGCAAACGTCCCGCAAAGATGATGATGAAAAAAAGATGCGTGCCGCAGCCGCAGCATTGGTAACGCGTGGCGGTGCAGGAGGATGTAAGGTACGGCGTATGGGCGAGGGGGGATCGTTGAGCGGGGGTGGTTAGACACGGGGGACGAGAGGGGACAGGGAAGGGGACAAGTGCAGTCAGCAGCATTTTGAGTTCAACGATCTTCGATGCGGGGCGTGACGCGAGAACGCGACGGGTCGGGACGTAGCGATTGAAATGAGACTCTCTAACGTCACCTGTGCGACGCTGCACAAGTTGCGGAGTCGAGGGAAACATTTTTCCACTGACTATAAAAATTATTCAACGACAGATCCGAAGCCCCCGAGGCGCGCCTTAATGACCATGGCCTGCCCCCCTGCAAGAGCTCGACGGACATTTCTCGTGTCCTGCGTACATGCGTGCGTGATAATGATGTAGGCAATCCTTCGGATGGATGCAGGCGAAGTTTTGCCGATTTAGCCACTCGGATCGGATGCCAACCGCCCACGTGGACCGTGCCTCTTGGGTGTACCTAGATCGAACATTGGTGTAAGCGTGTCAAAGAATGCGCTCGCACCTTCAATCGGCTCAGTTATCACGCCATCGAGGTCAGGCGAGAGGGGAACGAGAAGGTGAACGTGGGTCTTATTGTACGGGATATTATAATGACTTTACAAAAATACTGCAAGGTCGCTCGGAATGAGATTGTGTAACGTAAATGGTTTTCACTGTTTTAGGATGAACGGAATTCACGGTTCCAAGTCGATGTAACAATTCTTGTCAGTCGCTGAACGAACCCCTGTAGCGCTGTAGAAATCAAACTTATAACTATATAGGTACGGCGATGACGATTAATGCGGCAATGAATGAATCAGTCCGCAATTAAGTACCTCGTAAAAACTGTTCACAGTTGAAACTTCTCGTCACGGCCGTGCGCTACGAAATTACGATATTATAGATTTGGATGCCGCATGCATGCCTATGTATATATACACAACGGATGAAGAACATTCGTAAGTGCAGCCACTGTTAATGTAAGGGCTCTTGTCCGATATTTCATTTCATGGCTTATTAACGTAATTACAAGTGTCACGGTAACGACGAATCGACGTCTCTGTACCGCATAGCGTCGGACTACAGTTCACATTATCCGAAGTAGGCATTATGCAAACAGAGCGAGCATCGGTTAGGGGTTATTGTATCACTGAAAAAATATCAACGTTATGTAAATTTTGTATACTCGTCCATGCTCGTCCATGAGAACGTGTAAAGTAAAAGACTCGACAGCGCGATGACGTAATATCTTTATTTTCACACAAGAACACAATATTGACAATTCTGTTTATATTTTAAAGAATAACATTGACATGCCTTCAACAATTCAGATGGTTCATGTTATTTTTTCAACGTTAAGATTGGAAATATTCTGCAATTTCGTCGCATCGATAACACCACCCAGTTTTTTACTCACCTTTCTCTCGTTTTAGCAACAGATAAGACACGGTATCCAGTGTCGCTTCCACAGGATTAACTTTGGTAAATTCGCAACTCAGTCCTCTGGCCGTACCTACTGCAAAAGGTCGGAAAATGCGCGCACAATTGAACCCCTAGTTTAACCATAATTTGAACTCCTCGTTTGGATAATGCCGCTACGAGTCCCAGGTAAGCCCATCGGATGCCGAGGATTGCTAAGCGTTCCTAATCTTATGCCGTTACTCAAAATCGCCCGATCGTTCCACGGACGATGCAGCCTGGTGAAATATTTACTGCCGTACATGCGGCGAAAACTCTCTCCAAATTCGCGAGTAAATTTAGAATTCCACCCGTGGCGCGACGTCTATCAGTAGAAGAACTCGTACCCATACTGCAACGTTCAGCGGTAATACCTACGAGATATGTAGGTGAACATGTATCGTGTAGACATATGCATTTGTGGATATTGCGTCGATGTATAGGTATGTGTACAAATTTACGGACTTGTACGGACTCTGCGGTACTGCTAGAAATGCACGGCGATAAGATCGGCTCATTAGAGACAAACGTTACCATCTTGCCTGACGAAAATGAACCATTTTCTCCTACATATCCGATCATCGGCGTAAAGGTAATTTCCACTAAGGGTCATTAGCGGTGCCAACTCCGGCCAGGCAACCCAATACCATCCAGGAATGATGTTACGAAATGATGACAAGAGATAGACGTGTTATACCTATGTGTGTACGTCACTTTCTATTATTCCAAAAATATCCTCAATGTCGAGAGAGAGAGAGAGAGAGATGCTACATGCGTGTACTTTGTCGCGGTCACTTCAATTTCTCAATTCAACAAGCTAATTTTATCTCGAATTCTCGATAACTCTCCATTACAAGCCCGCTCTGCCAGTAGAATTATTCATTTATCCTTATTGCAGCGAAACTGTTACTCACTCCCGGACAAGCTTGGCAAAAATTTTGAAATTCTACTATATTTTGTCACAAATTTCAACGAATTACCGCCATTTTCTCGTCCCTCGTCGTCCGATCAAGAGTGATATTTTTATGATTTTTAAGAGGTATGCTAACCAGTCGTCATCGCAGAATTGTTGAAGATTTTCAAAGATGGTGAATTCTATTTTCAGTACTTGGCAATCCAAGCAACGAACGAATCCAGATTTTGCAGATGACTAATTCATCGTCGGCAGCATCCTTGCTTTATTCTTTGGACTTTCGGCTTAGTCTGAAAGGTGTGAAAAATTAACATCCGAATATAATTGGTAATCCTGTACGGAGTGTCAAAGTGCCGAAGACAAATTCCACCCCTGTCCGAGTGTAAAATATACAAGTAGCTACCTGTGCGCAAAGTAGAACTCTGAAAGTGGTGAATTTCTGGAATGAAAGTAAATATCGTTCGTAGGATGAAATAAATTCGTGACATCGTTTTCGCGGGCGGGTAATCCAAGCCTCGAAACCCTCTCGAAGAATTAGTAATAATTGAAGGAACGAATATTGCTGAGAGGTTCGCTTGGATATTGCGTGCAAACGCTGGTTAACGGTACAGCGCCGAGTGAGTCAGAAAAGCCGGTCTATATACCTATACACATCCCAATTTTCACATGTATACGGGGGAGAATAGACTCGCGAGAGGGTAAAATGAAATGGGCCAAAGGATGGGGTTTCGTTCGGCGGTCGGGGGCGGCAAGAGGGACGGAGGGGCGAGGCGGCCGGGGACGGGAAAGGAAAAGGAGAGTTTTGGGAAACTAGGTTCCAGGCTTCGCGTATTACACCTATAGTACCGCCCCGGGCGGAGGCGGGTGTTTCCAGGAAGCCGTGACGGGCGAGAGGACGCGGGAGGGTTGTGCAGAGAAGCTCCGGTGACGCTGGTAGACCGTGCAGAGGTGAAACAGCACCGGCCTCCAGGTATTGACCCGTCGTAGTGTGCCGGGGAGGCACTGTCGTCGCCTGGCAACCGCCCGTGGCCAACACACGTAGAGGAACCTTGAGAGATCTGACGCCGCCGGCTCCCCGATGATGGCCCGCCGGGCGCCGAGGCCGGATAGCCGGCGAAAGATGGCGCCGACGAGGTCATCTCACAGGCGTACTCTTGTACGCGTACCTACGTGTAGGTTACCCGTGACTCGAGGGGTGCCGATTGACTTGGGAATATTCCGTGGTTCGCTATCGTTCCCGGTCAGTCAGTCGCTAACAGTCGCTACTCTGACAATGAGAGCTAATTCGTTGCCGAGTTAACGATGTACGCAGGTACGGACGGATGCTCCGAGGGGGAGAGACGTCGACGACGACTCTCTGGGGGAATTCCCTTTGTCGGATAGGTACGTCTCTTCTTTCCACTGCCTCGGATCTCTGATGTCTTCCTTTATCGCTCGTCTGGCTGTAACGCGGTTCTTTCCTCCGTGAAACGAGACTGCTGGAATGGCGCGGACGAGGAGAATCTGCAACCGGGGTGTACCTACCGTATTACCGTCACGCTGCAGCCCTCTGTTATTCGGTCCGTACCGCAGCGCCCGAAGGAAGCTCAGGTACGAAATTTATCCGCACATTAGCATGGCAGCCGGGGCCATGGTAGCGGATGCAGGTAATCCGCCTCGGGATCTCGCGGCGCAACGACACCTGCGGTGCTGGTTCCTGACGGCGGAGAGTTCGGTGATCAGGGAGCGTAGCTGGTGGCCCTGACACGCGTGTATTATACGCCGAGTTTCTCGCTGTCTCGTAAATAATAAATTTGCCAGGTGAGCCCGGCTTGGGTGTGAGTGTAGGGACCCGCGATAGGCCGATGCAGAGGTGGAGGGTAGTGGCTGGAAACAGACCGTTGCTCGGCAACGAGCTAACCACCTACGCGAACCTCGGCGCGACACACGTACGCTCTCCGGCGAGCCACGAACACCCGGACCCACCGACGAAATCAATCCTTGTTTCGATGTACGTGCAGAGGAGGCGAGTCCGTGTGCGTCTCGGACTCGCGCCTACATCAGCCATGATCCTCCTCCGTAGGAGCGGAGCGGAGCGGGTTCGATCAATACCACGAGCCACCGACGCCCCCGCCGACTCGCCTGCCCGCTCATTCACGGCAGGGTTTCCTCCTATATCTTCCTCGTGGAGCTGCGATTCGTACCCGGCATCCCGGAGGTGGACCCCCGGCTGCCTCTCGAGTCACGCCGAGCTCGCTCGGGCTCGAAGCTTGCTCAAGGTACGTACCGCTGCGTGTATTGACGTGGAAAACCACGCCGAGGTAACTTTCACTTCTTTGAATCGCTCTCCGTGTCGATGAGAGATACCAGGGATAGATTATCGCCTTTCCCTCCTTCGAGTAAACAGCATTTTCTCCGAGGACCGAGCGTCGCGACGTTTCGCTGGAGTCCATCCGATATTCCGGTAACGAGGGTATCTCTCGAACATTGATCACTTCGTCGCCCCCAGAATCCGACAGAGCAAATCTGTACTCACGATTGACGGTCGTTCGATGAAGCCGATCCAAGCCCAAGGTGAACCCTGTTGAACGCGGCAACGGGACCAAGGTGTTTGTTCTTCTCGCGCACACCCGTCCCATGCTCAACAATCCAATGCTGCAGCGCAAGTGCAGTTCGGTGAAACTGATCATCTCGAGTGCAGCGGAGCGAGACGAGGACAGTGCAGTCCTCTGTTAATGCCGAGAGTTCAGACTAATTCTGCTAACCTGTCCGAGTTCTGTCAAGGTACTCAGGCCAGTTCCCACGATGTATTCGAGCCGGGAAATTAGACGTACCTTGCAGCGTTAAGGCTGGTAGAGACGTATCCACGTATAACAGATATCTATTTTATGCTGCGTAAGAAAGAGTGTCTCGTGACGCGGTGATGACTCGATGAAATTTTCGAGGTCTTCGGAAATATCATCGGGCGTATTACTCCGCACTGCCGATGATCGTTATACGGCAAAGCAGCCGTGGAGATTTCCAGTACCCGATCGCACAGTGGAAATCGATAACGATCAAACTCGGCTCAATTCGGGGATCGATGACGAACGGAAGAAATGTCAAATTCAGGGCACGAAATAATTTTCCTATACCTCTTGAACTGGAAACGCAACGCGCAGCCCCCATAGTCGGTCATTAGCGACATTCCGGATCGGCTGACTCATCAGCCGTATACCTACCTCTTATCCTCGACAACTCTACATAACTCGAAGCGCAAGTTTGCAGTCATTCCTCGTACCCTCTCTTTGCGCTTTCTATCTCTCTCCCTCTCCCTCTCCCTCCCTCTCTCTCTCTCTCTCTCTCTCTCTATCTCTCTCTCTCTCTCCCTCTCTCTCTCTCTCCTTCTCCGTCCCTCTCGCTTCGCCTCGATATACCCACCACGTACGCATACATATTTATATAGATGTAATTATGCGTTACACGCGCACGTAACTACCGGCGTGTTCTGTTATACGCACACCGGCGCACCGTACGGTGTGGATGTCTTCACCCTCGCGGAATACGGATGTAATCCTGTAATTGCGAAGCGTAAGAAAATGGCGTGCATACATTGTACGGATAATACGTTCGAGCGAATCTCAAATCATCGGGTAAAATTGATAAACAATTCGGCGACCCGCACTGCAGGAGAACGCGACACTTGCGCGCTGCAGTGCGTTGCACGTTTGTTGCTCTCGCATGTTACAAGTACACACCTACATGTAAAAGGTAGCAGGTTTACTGTTATGCATTTCGTGATGTTATTGGACTGCGAAGGAAATAACAGGATACGCACTGTCCCATAAACATCCTACCGACTGACTGACGCGGCATCTTCGTCAGCCTTATTCTCGCGTTCCGTTCTCTCCTCGCCGGTGTTGTTTGTCAGCGGTGTGTGCCTCGTTATCGACCACAAGCCGACGCGGGCGGTCGACCAGACGGATGGACAGTGCGTTGCGGAGCGCAAATGCTAGCTTCCCGAACAGAGGGAAAACTAGTACAACCCGTAATCGCTACCTGGACTCTTGCGCCGCAGATAACGAGCCCGTTGGGGGCGCCGACGCAAACTCGATACCGCCGCCCGAACCGGACCTTCTCTATCTCGGAATACGACTAACGCGTCGAAATTTTACTTCAATTAGTGCTGAAAAACACGAGCGTGGATCCGGAGGCTGCTAGAGAAAGGTCTTGAAACTAATATTCAAGGTCGAGAGTTTGCGTCGCATCGATACGCGCCGGTCCAAAATCTTCCCAAAAGTCATCCCTGCAGCCTCACGACGACCGTGAAGAAAAGTTACCGAACAGCGGGGCGTACTGATCGGTTTGATAGCCCGACCGTTTCAGAGACGGAAATCTCAGCTTGTCAACGAATCGTTCGGAACGTTTCTGGGTAAAATGGAAAAGACTGTGACGGTAAAAAAAATTGGAAATCTCGAATGACGATATAACGTAATATATCGTATTATTGATTGTCTCAAGTAGCGCGCGAACCGGTCTCTGAATACGGCTGATGTACCCACTCGAAGAGGGAGGATGAGTGGACGCAGATTAAATTCAACTCGTGGTAAATGTCAAACTCGGATGACCCCCTTTTCCTCGGTGTCGTCGTCCCAGCTCGGTCGCCCCCGCAACGGAACGGAACGACGCAAGCGAACAATGTAGCGCCAGGGTTCGGTTAAG
This sequence comes from Neodiprion pinetum, assembly GCF_021155775.2. NCBI lineage: Eukaryota > Metazoa > Arthropoda > Insecta > Hymenoptera > Diprionidae > Neodiprion > Neodiprion pinetum. Next base: position 33,975,190 of record NC_060234.1, read on the forward strand.
CCTTGGGGGGGTGGGTCCATGGCTCGATGGGATAGATGCTAGTCAGTTAGCGTCATCATCATTATTATTACACGAGGCATTAGAGGGATGCTGGCACATGACATTTGGCTGGCTGGCATTTAGCGCTTTTTAGGGGCCCCCGCAGCGACCTCGGCCGCCCGCTCCCAGCCCATCCAATTTCCTATCTCGTCCCGTTTCGTCACGCGGTATCCTATTATTAAGAGAGATGATCATCTCCCGCCTTCCGGACGACGCGAGCTTGTCGGCAGCCCCTGTGTGCTCTTCCCACGTCCCGGTGAACGCGGTGAAACACGAGATGTCACCGTGGTGGCAACACGAGTCAAATATTTACCATTGTCAAACTAATGCACGATCGCGTTCCTTTTCGTCCCTCACCCTCTGGACCCGGAGCTTACCGCGCGTGACACGCGTATCCCGTCTCTGTCGCTGCACGACGGCATTACATTATCGATGTATCGGGCTTCCGGCAACGACGCCTTCTGGGTTTCGTCGCTCCCGAGTCCCGCGTCGCGCGTATACCGAACGCGGGCGGCTATGCCTCTGCAATACGAATACGAATGCGGATCGCTCTGGAATTCGGCACGATTTCTCATCACGTCGAAATCTGTCGCGATGCGGTGAAAGTTACCCGTCAATCGTGACCGCCTCGAGCGGAAGGACCGACCGACGAAGAGAGACGCCCCTCTTTCATCGTTCGCCGATTAAGGGCACGGTTACAATTCCGCTGCATGCGCCGTGTGTCCGATCACCTTCTGTCCTCCACCGTAATCGGATTGCAATTCCGATTTCCCAACACCATCGAGACACTTATTTTTCACAATTCCCTTTCCGTTAATGCCACCGGCCGCTCTTCTCTGTGCTGCGAAATATCTTATATATAAAATATCTATACCTACGGTCTCGCGTCAGGCCTGATCGCTCGTATCAACCGTTTGCTAGTCACGCCCCTTCGTCGCGGTGACCGTTTCTTACATCGAGGACACAACGTTACAACGCGCCTGCACAGTGTGGTTACCACGCATCCTTTTATCGTTCCAGATCACGACAATGTGTGTACGATGATGCAGCCTGTGCATAGGTGTGACTTTATGCCCGGATACCTCGCTTCTGGGCTGTGGTGACGATAGTAATAATAATAACGTCAACAACGGTAATAATCATGATAATAAACGGGCATTATTACGCGCCGCGGCCGAGGGGAAAAGACTTATCACATCTCGAGGCTGAGGCAGATGACGCCGAAGGAAGATACAGCTGCTCCTGCACCGCACCTCGTTGCACGAATCCGAGAGGCGAAACTCAACTCTCCGAGGAGCACGTCATCGTCCACGCGAACGCAGCTTGACGCGGCACGCGCGCCAGACGCCGCTGATGTCCAAGTGTGAAGGGGTGTACCAAAAACGAGGTAGGTATGTATCTCGCTTTTTTATTCCCGTTTTCTTCCCTGTTCACCGACGCTCGACGAAAACTTGCCCAGCTTTTGCCTTGTGTTCCGCACTACTCGCTTGTAATCACAGCATAGTACCGTGTATCGGCTGACTTCCATCACGGCAGAGTCAAAGTTCAGTGAAAATTTAGAAAGTCTATCTTTCGAAGCTGACTGTATTTGTAGAAACCTTATCGTAATAACGTGTATATCCTAGGTTGACTTGTATGTTGGGCGTTTTCCATTCTTCTTATACGTTCACTTTTCAAACGCCCTTGAGAATCTCACTCACGAACTACAGATAGTTCTGTCATAAGTTTGTATCCGTACGTACTTGCATACCTGGAAATACGGAAACCTACCAAACAGTCGCATCGGGAAGCATTTAATTTCATTTCGTGCTCGCATTAAAATTCATGATCACGAAATCGTGGAGTCAAGATTTCATCACATTTCCGATCCTGCTTTCATTTTCGGCACACACACACACATATATATATATATATGTATAGCGTTCAGCTGCTCTCGGCGTCCGCCTCAAGGAATCGGTAAAAGTGGCTAGCTGATCACAGATTCCTCCCTCGATTATAATACGAGCAATCAAGCATTTGAGGAAATTCCAGCGATGCCACGCAATTGTACCTCGATGGCAGTTGCTGGATGTGGATGGGAAAAAAATCACCTGGTACGTAGGGTGGAGAAAAAGACACGCGTCTCTCAGTTTTTCCGTATAACTGTCACCTTTGCTCCGAGTAAAAGGAAGCGAAAGGAGGATAAATAGAAGGAGGAAGAGGACCAGGTCACCGGCACGTGCGAGCTGTCGGCCCGCGCGACTCTTTAGGCAGGTGCCATTGAACGCTGAGCAGCGTGTGTGTCCTTATACGAAGAGGCCGATGTCGGTGTGGAGGTAAGTTCGTTGCCCACGCGCGTTGCATCGGGCACCTATACGTACATTGCATACAACTGACGCCGAGAGCGAGCTACTGCGGCGGACAAGACGGTGTGCGGGATCGAGACGTACCGACCAACAGACGCTGAAGATCTCGCGCTCGTCTCTCCACCCGAACGGCGCAAGGTGCGTCCGTACCAGATGGAGGCAGCAGCAGCTGTTACGTCGCGCTGTTCGGCGCGTGCCATCGGGTATAGAGAGACAAAAAATAAAGGAAAAGAAACGGGGAGTAAATGAAAATGAAAAAAAGAAACACACGTAGGTACTCTCGCTGTGTGTGGAGGAAAAAATTTACAATGTACCGGTCTATACTCGGATGCGCACATGCGTGTGTAACGCACGGGTGTATGGATAAGTTTTCAGTTCGGTGCGAGGTACGGAGACCGTGCACTTTGTTCGACGAGCAATGTCTCAACCGATCCATGGATAGGAAAGCTGGCGCAATGAACCAGTGTCCAGTCACGAGCTCTTCAAGAAGCCGAAGACACAGGTGTCTGAGGTGAATTTCATCACAGCTTCGCATTGTTGAGATTTGTCAGAATCGCAGGAACTTGATCGAAACCAACCAATGTCGAAGGGTTGGAATTCCAACGGGCCTGGTTCAGATCCCAAGGTGACGTGGAAGAGAAGGCTCAGAAAAATATCCACCGATCGGAGGAGGACCGAACAGAAGCCTTTGTCTCGCGGATGTAAGAATTTCTTCGACGGCGTTGAATCGATCGGTGGGCGTAAGTTCTGACCAAATTTGGCGTATGCATATGCATATATATATATCTATATGTATAAGCACGTAAGCTTTCCGAATGATAAAACTCGTCCGAGGATATATAGCGAAGCGAGGGAGGACTATGAGCTGTTAGGCGTTGATTCTTTTTTAGTATACGCATGTCTATGAGGGCAAATTACCGGCGCGTTCCGAATCGATATGCAGACGCTACGAGGGAGACAAGGCGGAGGAAAGCCAATTTCAAAGTCTTTGCCCTCGATCTCCACCTGGTGTTATTATACGGCAGGGTGTAACGTGTACGCAGTCGCAACGCGCGTCGTGCATCGGATCGCACATGTGTGTTCGTCTGGAGCTCAACCGCCGCTATCCGCATCGACGACAACGACGACGAGGACGACTTTATCTCCTCCTCCATCGGCTCGGGGCCCGAATTCTCTCCTGCACCTTCGATCTCCCGGCTCTCCGAGCTAGGTATAAGCCGGCGTCCGCAGGCTCATCCGCAACGCGAGCCGATCAAGGGCAGCGCCCTGCGTCGCCGGCTACTTCAGGGAGTGGCTGCACGGATGCGGTTTGCGTGCAGCCCGCCGCCGGCAGCATCTGCCTCTCGCGTTTTTCGACCCCACCAGAGATTGAGAAGCTCGCCGGGACCGGCGTCCACTCTGGTCGTGCCACCTATATCCCGCAACGAAAGCTTATGTAACGAGAATAAACAGGGTAATAATAATCTCCACACCCCTGCCACGCCGAACGACCGTGCCTACGACTACTATACGCTTCGCCCGCCAGCTCGGATTAATTATCTAATGCCACGACAACATCTGTCATCGAACGCCGGGACGAGCAGGGCGCAGCTTTTGGCCAGTCATCATCCCACCCGTCCTAACTTCATCGTCCAGCTTCTGACTTTTCAGCAACAGCGTTGCGTAGGGTGCAACCAGGGTATAATAAGAGGAGCACGATGGCTGCTGGGCTGTGGCTTTGGGGTCTTATCGTACAAGCGTTTCGAACGGTAGGTACATTGTTGTACCAGACGTCACTGCGGACAATCGAATAAATTTGGACTTTGGAAATATACTCGATTCGTCTGTTTATCCCGTAGAATTGTCGAAATCGAATTATAAGGACAAATGCCTTTACCTTCCGTACACCGTTATCCTGTAATATCGAAAATGTGAATATTTCAACCATCGCGAGAAAAGATAAGATTTAAATGAAACAGATATATCGTTACTTCACCCATAATAAAGTTCACCATCTCGGTTCATTATCGTGCGCATACGTAATCAAAGCTTATCGATCGTGGTGCACGGTCCATGACGTAGCCTTGCGGTATAACAGTTCGAATCGGGTCGAAGCAGAGAGAATCTGCAAAGCTGCGGAGAGTCAAGTATAGAGCAACGAGATTGTGTAGAATGGTCACATGTGCGCGTGTACGTATTCGAAAACATTGATAGTGGAACCGCCGCGCTGTGTTAAAGAGATTGGCTGCAACGGTCAGTTACACGCGCATACACGCATACATGCATACGTATGTGAGCCCAAGAAAGCCCATCGAGGGTGTAACAAGATACTTTCTGTAAACGATCGCGTCAATTATAATAAGTAATTACATGCGCGTGTCCGGCGATATTACAATGCGCATGGCGAGTATGAAGTCTAATAATAAACAAAGAACTTCCTTTTTTCGAACAGTCGTAACGAGGCGAAACCTCAAGAAGGGACCCGAATCTCGGGTTCGCGGTTACTAACTTCAGCCTTGTCGCAATAAGTCCGTTCTAGTCCGACCACCTATTCCGATAACGCTCGGTAAGATTTGCCGGATAATTAATCGAGCAAACAAACTTTGGCCCAATGTGATAGGCGAGGCGAGGTGCGGCGGGGGGCGCAAGACGACGGCGGCGGCGGTAGATCAACGAATTTGCAACATTCTCACGTGCATCCTGTCCCGAGGTCCGAGCGCTCTCTAACGCTGTACATACTTGGTCGTCTTTGCCATTAGACCGGCTCGCTGAAGAGGCGAGACCAGAGGAGGAGGAGGAGGAGGAGGAGGGTGGTGAGATCGACCTTTCGGTACCGTTAACTTCGGTCTTGATTGCCCGTCTGGAACTAGCCTCGACAAGACCGCCCGTCCGAACCAAAGGATCAAAGATCAGCTCCGGTTCGGTTCTATTTGATTCTTCGCCGCGGCTCCGAGAGCTCGTTCCTTCGTTCGTTCGTTACGCCATCTCGACCGGGCTCCAGGCGAGCAGGTGCGCGACGATGCTGCCCCGGGCGACGAACAGCTGCCCCGATGCAGGCGCACGCGCCAACCGCACCCACGATTCCGCTACATCGTAACCCATCCGATAAAACGGCGTATCCTTTTCAACGGTCGACACTAGGTGCTCCGTTATCGAATCAGGTCGACTTAATGAAAATCCAATATTCTCCACGACGCGCTCGTCTCCCGGTGACTGATCTTTTCTCGCGTGATCTCTGATCGCACCGAGAGTTGAAATTTCGCACTTTTTGCCTCTCGCAATTCCCCCGTCTGCGGTCTTTCGCTATTCCGTCATGCTATTTTCGCACTTCCAAACATCCCGGACTATATGGCCATGGTATTATCTATCGGGGTCGTCTCGTTTGCTGTGTGTAACTTTCATATCAATAGAAGCGGTCAAGTTTAAACATTCGTGGTCATCTTAACTATTTGTACATCCAAACACGACGATAGGACTCCAGACGGAGTTTGTTGGGCCGCGGGATTTCACACGAAAGGAAAATAATAAATCAACTATTTTCACAAGAAAATGTGATCGGTTCTATACCGTGCAGCTGATACGAAAAATCAATAAGTGCTTAGAACAAAAACAGCTGGCTTCCTACATCGTGAAATTTAGCGCAGTATCTTGACTTAAGAAATGGTTTTGAGATAAGCGATCTTGCTGTCCACGCTATCAGCGACGTTTAGCCCGTGACTAACCGCGCTCACTTGGAGTGTACGTGTATAGGCGAGCAGCGCAGCATCTACATCATCGTCGACGGTTACCTGCTCGTCGTTGCTGTGATTCCGAGAAACGCGATTGGGGGAAACGCGTATGCGAACTTCGAACAGACTTCGTCCCTGCATGCCCGCGATTCTTAGATACCGGCTAATCGATACGTCAGGGTCCGCCTTTCCAGGGTGACGAAGAGGAGCCTGTTATGAAGTATTTTTCGACTTCGGGTGAGATCATTTATTTGTTCGCCCTGGTCCAATTACACGCCGCGGCAGTAAATAAGTTAAACACGTACATCTCGGGATGAGTCAACTCTGGAAAGTCGGGAGAATGCTAAAGCTGGTCACTGCGAAAACTCGATCTCTGAACCAACGAAAACATCGGCAACGCGAAGGAAGGAGTCGGATTTATGATAATCATTCGGCATCAGCGTTGAATTGGCGAGGGCGTGTGGAATGATCGACGAGGCTGGATCTGTCACTCATGATTGAAATTGAAGGCTACGACGCTCGATATAAGAAACTTCGGCAAATCGTACTTTCTAAGAAATATGTAATTCTACGAAAAAATATTTGAAAGCCCGTACCTACTTAGATTGATATGTGGGAAATTTCACCAATTACAGGCAAACGACCAGACCGCAAAATTGCGATGTGGCTGCAATTTGACTTTATTATCGGGCATACTAAGGCATGAATATTTTCCTAATCTTACACCTCTGGCCCTAACCGTTTACGAGAAACACGTCAATTCGTGTGGCCATCGAAACTAGCAGCTAGCAGGTCATTTCGTGTGAAAAAAAATAAGATTCATCGAAATACAAGTTTTATTTTTCAATATATTTGAAAAACTGTTTATTCGAGACAGCAAAAGAAAAGTTATTTCAATGATTTCGTCGAACAGCAAGGAATTTTCTCGTGGGAACCCCAGATTTTCGGAGTGGGATGATCTTGGGATAGCGTTTGAGTTAAATCTATGTATTTACACAATCGATCGGAAATCTATGAAAGGATGAACTTTACACTTGGGAAGATCCTCGATAACACTACGAATTAGATTTTTTTCGACAGCGGCGCGTAAGTACTAAAAATGTTGAGATAAAAATTGAATGGCAAAATGAGTCAAGAAGCTTCTTACAAACAATTAAGCCTTGAGGTTGAAAATCGGGGTATAATCATACTTTGCTGGATCACTGATAACATATAAAAATTAAAATCAAATCAAAATTAGTATACTTAATCTTTTACCGATAACGAGCGGAATTGCCCATACAATATACACGAGTCGAGTATAATTTAACAACTAATTAAAACGGAAATCCGTATTTTCCTCATTTGTTAAAGTGAACGCGAAAGCGATTTAAGAAAATTCATTCCGTTGTAGAGGGAATCTTGGATACCTACAGCTTTTTCCCGAAAGATAAGACGTTCACGACATTTTCTAATCCCACGTCACCATTTAAGGAATCGAAGAAATAAATGGTCGACTTTACGGAAATGCGCATCAACCAGGGCCTTATCCGGCTGGTAAGAAGATGACACACAATCCCCCGAATCCCAAACCACAACCGCATCGTTTTTATGCAAGAAATGGTTGGAGGAAATTTGAAAAACGCATATTGCCATGGGTATTATACGAGCGTGAAATCGGACCCTAAGTATCACGTAACCATCCTTGCAATCAGCGGCACACAAAAACCTCAATCGCGGAAGTTACGTTCGCGCATATTTTACCACTCTAATAATTCCCCCGAATGACATTGCGCGGTGTCCCTTCAGGCCTTCATCTCCCTTCGTTCCAAGGACCCTTCGAGTCGCGAAGGGGCGTCGGGGTCGGCCTTTGCGTCGGCGTAAGCGTGGGATCCACTTGCCCATTGGTGGGCGAGGACCCAGATCTCACTGCGTTGGTCCAGATCAATTGAAGCCTCCTACTTGATGAGCTGTAGTACTTGGGCTGAACAACCCCGTGATTCCTATTGGTCGACACGGAGGTAGAGTCGGATCTTTGCTTCATTCGCGGAGGGTTTTACGCGTGAATAAGATAATTTATACCGTACAAATTATATTTAGCATAAAAAATTTATTCCGACAACATAAGGACGGAGCGTATAAAATCATATGTACCAAGTTTTACCAGATAAGGTTTATTTCTATTTCAGAAAAATATAGAACCGCTGGGTTATAATGGTTGCGGTTACTCCGTCAGTCATGCTCCGAACCCATGATCCCGGACGAGTGTACGTGTCGTCGATATGTTTACATACTCGACTAGCTCTCGGCACTCTGTAACAGCAGACTTAAATGTGATTATTTAAAGAGAGATACGTGTACGTTTCCACAAATATTCGTTCTTCACATTTCAAATACAATATTTAGGAATTTTCCCAACGCATCGGCTCACCGAGTCAACTGAGATTTCGATCAACTAGCAGCGTTCTTCGAAGATACCGTATACGTAGATTTCTTTCAATTACAATTTGATCGATTATTTTTCAAAATGCGATACTTATCAATCGCTGTACGCTGAGTATTTTTAAACATCACCACTACGATGCCTCCATTTTAGCGTTGTAATTGGTTCTTAATCTGTCGATTCGAACGGCAATCGAAAATTCTCGGAACACAATGATGCCATACTCAGTCAGCATCTTTCAGAGAACTTGAGCGGCGCCTGATAAGCTCGAAGTTGGAATATACGCCTCGTCTTTTAATGGGTTGATTATTGTAGATCCGGCATTCTGGTAACGATGACTAACGATTAAGGTTTCTTATATAGATAAATAATACGATTGACCTTAACAGTCGGTTTTTCGAAGCGAGAAAATGTCTACATGTGGCGAGTGCAATCGCGATAAGAGATTTAACTCCGGTGATCAGGCAATTTTTCGGTTATCACGGCTGACGCAACGCACCTGTATAATGATGAAACTTGTTACTCAAAGTTTGGCGAGCTAGTTTACGGTGATACTCGATACGCATCTGCAGGCCAACTACGTGATCGATAATAACTATTATCAAGGTCATACAGACGCCACACGTGCCGATTTTTCCCTGTAGAAAGAGATCTTGAAACGATTTAGATCACCTTAGAATGAATAGTCGAAAGAAAAATAGTCAGAAATACGATTGCGTACCGAACCGTCGAATGGATGATTTTGTATGAACAATGTGTCTGTTTCAGAATGTTGTGTTCAGTTATATAAATACGTACTCCTAACATATCTATCTAACATCGGCTATTTCAAGCGTTTCAATAACAACGAAAACGCCGTTGCCTCGGTGGATTCATATTTGATTCTTTTCGTACTTCCTCGTTGATCTCGGTCTTCGTCATAATTCAAACGCCCATTCTGGTGTCCAAACATGAGAAACTAGGCAGGAACGCGTCGAAAACAAGCACAACGTGTTTCATCTGCATATCAGTCGCAGTTGCTCGGACAGAGGCGAGAGGCATAGCCAGACGTTGCGAAGCGGACCGATAAGACGGGGACCGTCTGTCGTTATCTGCAAGCCACATTTCTCCACTCCTCCTCCTCCTCCTCCTCCTCGGTTCACGTAGATCCGGAAACCTGATGAAGTTGGGTATAGACGTATACGAGAGTCGGCCGCGAGTATGGCTAAAAATATGCGTAGGGAAAACAACGCGGAGATCGAAAGGCTGCGGTGACCCCCCCATTTTCCTCGTGCGCACTTTCCTCGATGAAAAACGAGTCGAGAAGAGCACCGCTACAATAGAAGCTAAGAGCGCACGAAGAGAGGCAAAAAGTTGTTCGCACGCGAGCTTCGAAGTCTAGGTGGCCAAGATTGGGGGATGTCACGAGCTTCGGGGCAGGCGTTATTATGCGTATTATCTTGGCAAGGTATTCGAAGATGAATTTTCTTCCTACGCTTGACAGCTCGGCCAGCTCTGCATCAACGAGAGTACAACCGTCCTCCGAAACGGTGAGCTCGCGAAGTTTGCTATCGGTGATGGGGTGAAATGGATTTCTGGTCTCGGAAGGCGAAGGGGTGCGATTGATTCCCGGCGGGACGGGAATACCACCCCCCGGGTCATCAATCCTGCCGAATAAACGGTCAAAGTGATTTTCTGTTGTGGCGAGGATCGCGATGGCAACGAGCCCCGTCTCCCTGGCGACGAGGCTCGCTCATTCGGGGTCTAATTCACGGACACCGGGACGGGGGTGGACGGTCAGAGGGACAGAGGGACAGAGGGACGCGAACGCCTCTGCACCGTTTGGGGGACGAGATAGCGCTACCGAGGGGCAGGTGAGAGGAACGGGGAGAGAGGAGAGACAGAGAGAGAGAGAAAGAGAGAGCGAGAGAGAGAGAGAGAGAGGGAGAGGAGCTCGCTCCGCGAAGCGGGCTCGTATGTTGCTCTATGCGTATCCATGACAACGTTTCAACTTTCGTTGTGAACTTCCAGCGACCCGGTGTGTGTATGGAAAACGGCTCGCGGAGTATCCGTCTCTCTGTCTGTCCATGGGTGTCGGTTTGTCCCACGCTCGACGATGACGGAGGGTGAATGAGAGCGAGAGAGGCGGACACCTGCTCTGCCGATTAGCCTGCAAAAAATAGGCCGGATGATGCACTGGCTATAACTCTGCGGTGTTATAGATAATTTGCCTCGCCGCTAGTGGCCAACGTCCACTCGTCTACGTAGAAACCACGACGTGGTCTACTCTAGGAAATTCACACGCTTTGTCCCGTGGAGCAAATGATAATTTGCACGAGAGTTGTTTCATTTCTTTCTTTTCCTTTCCGATTCAATCTAGAAAGTTGACCAGTTTCCTCGTCAATTTTAACGATGTAAATCACGTTTCCGTAACGGTTCACGTAAAAATACGGAGGCGGAATTATTTTTCAGAATTTACAAATTTATTAATCAAACGCGTATTTTGCCTCAAGGAAAGTAAAGCACTTCTGGGCGCGAGTAATACCGTCTTCGAAATAAGTCTGTATTGCGCACGGACCTTTCAGGAGGTTCGAGTGTACCTCCTTCAGCCTTCCTCTGAACCCGAACCATGGCAGAGGCGTGCACAATAAACGCCTATGCACTCCGTTGCGTGACGGCTGCTTTGGTAAGTTCGAGTTCTTCCACGTTACGGTGTAGATAACCTTCACCCGGTCATTATTCTGGCATGTTTAATTGACCGTTTACAATAATTAAAGTGATACATTTATAAGGGCTGTTATTTTTTACTTTTAGCTACTTTTGGACTAACGGCCGAGACGTTTGCCGGACTGGCCAATTTCGATCGGGAGGGTAAAAAAAAAAAACCTCCCTCAAGAAACACTTTGCGACGGTGTCCGTCTCATCTATTCTTTACGAATCTTTATACGAATCGTGACTTCGAGTCCAAGTATGCATCGGGTGATTGTCATTCCCGTGAACGTTTTACGCGTGAGTGTACCTTGACGAATTCACTTTCCGTCGGTATTGAAAAGCACGATTAGGTACGCGAAAGTACCTCGAATTATATTGAATTTCAATCTTGGCAAATTTCATCAGAATTTCTTGGAAACTTTTTTTTATCGCACAGTTTCGATTTTCGAATTACAGTTGCCAAGATAACGACGCAAGTGATGAATTTATCGGATCAAGTTGCACATTCTATTCTCTCATCGTCGGTAGGGAAAGCTCGGGCAAATCGGATAGTGATTATTTTCGGGAATCTGTCGTGGATGGTGATATATAACCTTGTTGTACCGAAAAATGTATCGAACATCGACGTCACGAAAGTTCTGGTCACCTCTTCGAGACCATAAACATGGACAATTTGGGATTTCCCGGTATCGGCGTTTCATTAATACTTTTGCCGAAATAAGTATTTCAACTTAATAACCTCAGAATCCATCCTTTCCCAACGAAATTACCCGAGCTTATACTATAATTGCCCAGTCTTATCGTCAGAAGGATGTTGCTAACATCCAGCCTCAGCATTTGCTGTTAATACCGAATTATGGAAATTTGCCAACGAGCACAGCCGATACAGACAAAAAGCGGATTAGTCACCGTCTTTGTGTGAAAAATTATGGGGCCAAACTGTAGACGACAGGAATAAGCGGCCTAAGTCATACGGTATCTAATATACGGGGAGAAAAAGGAAAGCAATTACTCCTGATTGAGTTTCTCGGAGGGTTCAAACGTGTTAAGCCTGTGCTTGGAGGCTGTATATAATGCGGCCAATGCCTCAAACGGACTAACGGGTCTTGTGCCTTTATACTTATCCACTCGGACTTTGGTAGTTACTTTTGGGAAACGGTCAAAGATTAAAATGCTGATTTATCTCAGTATCCGTTTTGCCTGGGCACTTTGAGCCGCATACTATCTTCGTTAAGTACAGACTCTAACGTGAAAATTAGTTTGTGTTGTGAATTTCTATTGACCGACAATAGTTGGAAGAGTAAACAAATAGAAAAAGTACCGAGTGACTTGAACCTTTTGATTGTTTGATTTATATTAGTATTTTCAAATACCTAAAGTATACAATTTTACTTTAGGTTGTAGTTTGTTCCGAAATAACGGAATTCCGATAGTTGCTCCGAAAAGCTGCCACGTCCGGTGTTGAAAAAAGGTAAAAATTCGACACGAATCTTGCTCGGACGTTCGCTCGCTCAAGAATTCGCAGATAAACAACAGACTAGATGTCTCGTTTCGCTTGGCGAAAATTCTCACGCTTCGAGCCTTTACACCTTGATTTGGATATTTTTCTTAACCGCGTAAGAATTGCGTTACGCAGCTGCAGCGATAGAATTTTCCTCCCACATGTCGTCCAGCGTGAGACGCCTAGCTCGTCTGCCATCTCGACAAACGAGTAATTATACCACGACTCGCTGCTGCGGTATAATCACGTTACGAAATAACAACAACCATACACATAAGTGAACTGCAGAGAGTGACAAGACTCAGGTAATGCATTTTTCACTTCGGTAATCGTTCAAGATCATTCGTCCAGTGAAATTGCGGAAGTCGTTGCGAAATTGGTTCGGCGCGCTCGATTGCCAAAATGGCAGAGGAAAAGAGCAGGGATAGTCCGAAGGTGATTTTCACCTTAAATGACGAAGTGATAGGTCTTCGATTTCCCTGCGTTAAAGTGGCTGTCGAATCAGTCGAGTCAGGCTCGTCGTTGCGCTTGCATGTAAAGGTATACAGACTACATACCTGCGTTTTCCACGGGAGGAATTGTTCAGCGTGACCTCTGACCCGATCCCGTGCGCACGTCGCGACGCTCACGCAAGTAAATAAACGACCGTCGCTGGGCGAGTAAAGTGCCGCTGTGCTCTTCCTCTCTGCTCGGGCTGGCCCCGTATGAATATGCAGGAGTGTTGATATCGATCATTCATTGATCCCAAGGACCAAGGGGCATCGGGGTGACCTGGTCCCCGCGTCCACCCTCTTCGCGAGCTTCTCTCGTGCCGTTTCATTTCCGTCACCCGATCGATTCAATTCCAAACAAACGCTCGCAGAAATATGCTGACTCTATTTTCCACTACCGCTGTCTTTTTCCTTGTCTGTGTGTATTTTCATCGAAGTCTTTCAGGTCTCCGATGACAACGAAAGACCTCGCCTTGGTTTTTCGGTGTCGCTGAAATCACGACGCGAAGAATGCGGTCAAGGTGCTCCCAGAGAATCCACCATTTTTCGAACAACAATCTGGGAACAAGTTCGTCGTGAACGTAAATCTCGATTTCATATATTACTGTAACGGCACGTGTTCGTAACGGGCATCGATTTCATCTGCGCCTAATTTCAGGCGGTTACGAACGTCGATTGTGAAATGAGCCTGGCGTCGTATAAATTAGTACCCTGAAGAAAAAAGAAATTGGTAAATTTCACGAATAAGAAAGTACTGGAAACTTCCGAGATCAGGGCAATTGTTGACCATGTGTCAAATGCGGCGGTGACTCGTGTATCATCGCGTCCGTTTTTGGTCGGGAAGTTCGTGTTTCACCAATTCGCTGCAGTCACGTATTATAGAACACGAGGAAAGGAGATATTATACGAGGGGTACATACGTCAAGTGGGGCACAAACGACGACGATACATACACTTATTAACCTACTCTTTATACAGCAGAGAGTGGGTATAATTTGCGAGAAATTGGCAAGAGTTGGAGACTCGAGACAAGCCGTAATGCGGGGGAGTTAATAGAGCGTGAATTAGTCTTCAGCGGCAACAGCGGCAGCAGCAGCAGCAGCAGCAATAACGAATTGAGACATGGCGTATGTCTCGTATGTATACGTATACGTATAGACGTTGTACATGTTTATCGTGTAACCTATTCCGAGGAGAGAATGAAACCGCGTTTGCTGGATAAATTGATGTATGTGGACGCGTATCGCCGCATGCATAAAGAATATAACAGAGCAAGGCCACCTTCGTCGAGACTTCGATCGCAGCTCGCTCGTCAAGCTGGTAATATCGAGCCAAGTGCCAGGTAAGTAGATAAGACAATGAGACCATCCACAGGGATCAAGTGTATGCAAAGCAGGCGGTTACCACGCAGATAGCCGGCCGCCTCGTACGCGCGTCCGTCTGTTTGTCGGTAAAACATCGGGCACCGCTGCGAGACCGGACGTTTTGTCTGTAAATTTATGCTAATCGTAATGTATCAGTAGCTCTGGAAGCGCAAACCGCCGCTGGGTAAGCTCCGAAGCGATTAACCGATAAAATTGGTGGTATCCTTTTTTTGTCCCTAACGGAGGGATCCTCAGAATGAGCCTGATCCTACACGTAGTAATGAACATGCGGATATAATGAGGATCGGTAAATCGTATCCTTTTGTTTTTTACCCTGAAATCTTCTTCTCTTCGAAGCAAAATTACTGTAGAATTTGAAAATTACCAACAATTGTTAGCCATCATTACACGTAGAATGAAACGTAAATTTTAGTTGGTTATCATGCTTCTTTTCATGTCAAATTTTTTCTCCGTCACAGAGGAAACACTATTACTTTACTTGACTGTATCATGTTATATTATTATATCCCCACGAATTCCCAATCACGGTTGTGAAATTAAGATTGCATTAATATTATTGTTAGTGTTATTCCCCACACATAAAAATTGGTATTTTTATATCGACGTAAGAGTTGATACCAAGAAGTACCGCATGTCGTTGAATACTCATTGCCGTAAAACAAATTCCACGATACGCATCTTTCGGATAAACTTCATTATGCTATAAGAAAATTTATCCTCTTTCGTCAAGCTTCTATCATCGCGTACGCAGCGGCTCGTATGAACTATACGAGAGAAATTTTCAATATTTCTTACAACGCCAGTAGTTAATAAAAAAAAAAATCGAACAAGGTCATCTTCGAAGCGAAGAGCATGAAAGAAAATGCTATATCGTATCGTAGCATCTCTCAACGCAGCACTCAATGGATGGCATTGCTCAAACTTTGGCTCAAACTTGAACGACGAGTTAAAGTCATCGACTAAAATATTTGCTGAATAAGTCCAATATCGAAAGAACAAAGTCTTGGTTCGCTCGGAGGCGACGAGAGGTGGATGAAAAATCGGACTGCAACGGTACACATACGCAGAAATGAATCGCGCGAATATGCGCTGAAATAATTTCATAATTCGCAGGTATCGCAGTTTCAGGATGGCGAAATACGAATATTACACACTCTGGCGTTGGCTTCGTTTCGCGTTAATCTCAACGATGAACCAGGTATACGAACGAGACGGTATTACAGAGGAAGCGTTGCCCATTTGCGTCAAGCAAGATTCGCATAAATGTACGCACCGTCAGCAGGCCGAGTACACCTACTTAATGCACCATTTGCGATTATAAAGAGGGAGCAGGCTTCGGCCGAGAGACGCGGCGATCGAATATAATTAATCGACTTCTGTGGTATGTAATGCCTTGTAACGGAAGACTCGACACTACGCATTCCCCAATCACCGCATGCGAGTGAATCGGCGCACATACATATGGTAATGAATTATTAAAACTAGCCCAGGAACGAGCAAATTCTTATATTTGTGACCCTTGTAATCAACTGCGGTATATGGGTACAGAGCCGCAGAGACCGTACCGATTTAGATTGCGATAGAGCTCTCTTATTTCATTCAAGGACAAATTACGGAAGCTTGAGGTTGAATTTCCTGCAAACTGCAGTGATGCCGGAAATTTGCAGGCAAACCAAAGTCTGAAAAGTTGATTATATACGTATGTGTATAACGTAAGAATGTGAAAAAAACATGGTTAACTCATCGAGATTTGGTCGGAACTCATACAAGAGTCACGGTTCTTTCACCCGAACCGAGGCGAGCCGATGAAATTCACTTGAAATTTTTGCTGACGCTGGCGTATTAATTTATTCTACTGCATTCCCGCAAGGTCGCGGAGTATATTTCACGCAAGGCAAATCCCTCGGCTAGGCTTATAGGTGCTCCACATAATTTCCCATGCCGAGCAACAATCTGCGCGTCAACCGTCCTTCGGGCCGATATTTAAATGAAACTGGGACCCAAGACCCGCAGGAGAAACGGACAGCGAACCGCTGGTCATTCATCCCTCGGTGGACCTCCGGTGCCGGGCAACGGATCCAAAACGGTCAGATATCTACCTGACCCAATTGAATCGGGGGTGAAATCCGGGCCTCGCAAGGGTGCGCTGATATTGTAATTCCCAAATCGAGGCCGAGACGGCCAGAACGGTCAGCGAACGCCGTAAGTTCCCATGGCTCTCGGCTACCTGATGCGAATGTGTAACAAACCCCGGATCGCCCGATATTACCTGGGCACCGCCGCTGACCGCGGTCACATCAGAGTAGCCATTGTCGGACGGAAAGAAGGATGGAAGGAAGGTCCCGTTTAAATTAGTCCGAAAAGGAGCAGGCGTCGGTTGGTGCGTCGAGGCGCTCTCGTTTCGTCCTTACGACCTTCTCGTGCTGAGGCCCGCGGCCGATCCCTGGGAAACTATAACACCGTACGTAAGGTGGTGTGTTTTTCAAACTCCTCGGAGAACGAACGGTTCTCGTCCGTGTGGCTGCTCGCATCTGGACACGCCGACGTGCCTCGCGAGCTGACGGTGTATAAATTGACCGCTCCATTTTGTTGCCCCGGTTTAATCGACGTCTGGAGTAAGGCAGCAACGGATTTTCATCCCTACCTCAACGCCGGCTAGACTTCCAACACACTTTCGTCGAAGCTGTCGCGTGTACGTACACCAAGCGTAACTTATACGAGCTAGGCGAGCGAGCGGACGGATGATATTCACTTTTTCGCCTCAAGCCGTTCAACGGTCACTTTAATCAGTCACATGCTCGACGGAAAGAGAGAAATAGCGCGACTACTCGATCTTGTTGGTATACCTATTCCTATACATATCTATCCATTTATATGTGTATATACACGATGAAAAGCAAGTTTGCTCGCACCTTGTAGTCTCGGCGCGTTTTTCAACTGACATCCCCGGGGATGATAATTCTGCGGTAGCTGGTAGAATAACCGATATTCCAGCGTGTATGCACGCGTGGTTGAAGCAGCGACGGAGGACAACTCCTTCGGTAAACTGAGTCACCTGGGTATCTGCGCCTCGGCGATACGACGCAAGTGTACCTGGTACACATGCTCGTGTGTGGAGGATGATACCCGCAGCGTCGTTTTTCCCAGCTTACACCAAAGTTGCGTAATTAGTGGATCGATCAACCCAACGAATACCCGATTATACGCACCAACGTTGATCCGCCTGAGCAACTATACCTTGTAAAATCGTGCCTCCTCATGTAGCCGACGACGAGCCGTTGCAGTGGAGAGTTGACCGAGTAGGTATCAAAACTGGAGCGATTAATCAAGTTCCGTTTCTTCTCTTCCTTTTGTCGCTCCCGGGCGAAGATGCGATTCGTCCGAAAGACAATCAGCTGAGGGCAAACACCTTTGGTCTAATAGATCATCGACTCCTTTGTCCTTCGAGGAACGTCCAACGGCTATCCGACGCAACCGAACACCCGAACACCCGAGAAACGAAGGGGACCCGGTCGTTCGGTCCCAAATTGAAAATCGGGCATTTAAATGGATCCGAAGGGTTATCTACCTGCCCGACCCCCGTGCCCTCTTCAATTCACCCCTGCACCGGCCGGTGTCCGGAATCCGGACCCCCTTTGAATCGGGGTCCCGTCGAGGAATCTGGTTTTCAGCACACGATGCCCCCGAGGATCTCGGCGCAGGTATACCTGACCCCTGAATCAAATACCCGGTGGCGAGATAACCTCTTCCTGTAAGATATTGCGGGGTCCCCTAACCGGGGCGCCGCACGCGTGCAGCTCCAAGTTCGTTGGCTGCTCCGCTCGAGCCGAATGGGTTTTTTTCATCCGACCGGACGGATGGACGGAGGAACGGACGGTCAGGGCCGAAAACTTGATGGTTTGATGGCGACAAAAAATATATTCCGGTGTCGGGTGCCTCGGGGTTTTTTCCTCCTTTCGTCCTTCTCGCGAGAATTTCCGGCCCCACGACGAATTGACCGCTCGCCTCTCCGAGCCGGGATCGCATAACAGTTGATATTCACTGCGAGACCGCGCTGGAAGTAAACTTTTCTGAATTTTTCGTTTTTCGCGCACTCAGAGATTTCGTGTCAAACTCGTGATGGAATATTCATCTCTCGGTTTCTCTGCCAAGGATGCCGAACAACTGTATTTAACGTGAACAACGATTTGATGGATTATTTGAGAATGTCGAAGAGGCTTTCTTTGGAACAAAAAAATACTGAGACCAAGGTACTGTAGAAGCTTCTTTATTTGCGAACATTGCTACATTTGATACTCATGTGTATTGAAAAAAGACGTTGGAGCAGATCCTGGAACATCTTACACAGGAAATATGAGGTTACAAAACCATCAACGTTGGCCAATGGTTCAACCGCAACTTTGATAACCGGCCAACGATTTTTACGAGCAGCCTTGTGGCTGCGAGACTTCAGCCTGAAATCACATTTTGCCTGGGGAATCCTTGAGGAAAAGTTGCGGAGGTCCGTTTCCAGCACGTCTCGCCTGACTAGGGTGAGAGACTCGGGCTGCGTGGGATAGCTTAGAAAGAAGCCTGGCGATTGGTGTCTGGTTGCTGGCCAATGAGGGCTCGCTGGTAACCCGCCCACAGATTATAGCCGGCTGTCGGTCCAGCCTTTCGCTTCTCAGAGTCTAGATGCTGGACCGTATGCAGCTGGTTAGCCGTACGTTCAACTCGAGAGTTTTTGAGCAGGATGGAACCTGACATTCGCCTCGCCCAAGACTACCGCAATTTTTGTAACGGCTATTTTGGATGTGCGGTTTTTGATAAAAATTGAGTAGATGAACGAAGCGCCAACGACGGTTGACGTTCAGACGCAGATCGTCGGAGCTGATCGATAATACGTTCGACCATATTATATTATCCATCTTCACCTTGTTATTAACGGGTATTTGCCGTCGTGCAAACCGGATCAACTTGCCTATTCGATGATAGTTGACGAGACGAATATATCTAAAAGCCTGAGTTAATTACATACTTTATTCTTAGAAGTTTTATCGTCGGGTAAATAAGCGGTCGCAGCTATCGGACTCGCGTCGTATCCGCAAGCGCGCCCGAAGCAAGTAACCTAAAACCGAAGCTATAACAGAATAAATTTTACGAAACTTCCTCGACAGTTCTCTCTTTCGACTATTTGCAAAAGGATTGCGAATCTGAATTTTCGACAATTGAGTACGAGCTTTTTGCCACGTACGCTGCTCGTCAACTGACATCGGAATAAAAATAATAAAAAATTTGAGCCTTGAAATTTCGGGGGCAACACCGAAAGGGCCAAGCCCGAATCGGATCCCTCGAAAGGGGATGTTCTGACGAACCCTCGTTAGATCTCCTCTTCAATTGCGTGCGCGAATAGCCGAGCTCCGATTGGCCCGTAAACTGGAGCAGCGCACAAAGGGGGGCTGGTCCAAGAAATCAAGTTATACAAGATTAATATTACGAGGCGCTTACGATCCCCCCAGCTTCTGCCAATCTGATCTTCTCAGTTGATTCAGATCGTCTCGAGCCTTTGCACAGCACGGAGATCTTTGCCGGGACGAATCTAGCTTCCCCATCTTGACGGACGTGCATATTGTCTCGGTGCCTACAAAACCGTGCATCCGTGGACCATGGAGGCTGGGACTTACTTCCGCGGAATCTGATCGTCTACCGCAGTCAGTCCGAAGTTCCGTCAATCGAAGATCCCGCGCCCGTGATCAGGGTAAGTAATTCGTTATACGAATATATTCCATTTGTGCATGAATATTTTCGAATTGATGAATTGCACGTAACGCCTTGAGAGCCGACCGCACGCCGTATACGAAACTACACGACGATGGACGACGTTAATTGAATAAATAGAAACCGTATCATCCTTGTGACAAGAATTCCTTTTTCCGCAATTAGCGATAGACGTTTTCCCCCCCAATTCAACGCGAATACAACTACTCTAATATTATGGTCAAGTATAGCTGTACATCATTAGGCGCAGCACGGCGAGGCGAGCTCGTAGTCTAAATGATAAAAACGAAGGTCCAACGAAGCTTCTAATCTGCCGCTAAATGCACAAACTGGCCTACACACGCGATTCATTCGTATGAGTTTCTAATGTGTGCATAGCGGACGCACCGCGGTACCTGACACAGTAAAGACACATTCTGCATGCGACACACCGACGATCCTCGTATAATACGCGATACGACAGAGTCATAATATACCTGTACAGGCAACGAGAGTTTCCGGCGAGATAACTCGTTGCCAGATGAGGTGCGCGGGGTTTTGGTGGGAGGGGGTTAAACGATAGGAAAGCCCGCGAGTGTTTGCAACGTGTATGAACACAGGCTTGCTGATTTTACACGTACACGCGACATATACGTCAAAATCATTTTAGTATTGGATTACGTCGCCAATCATTATAAGCATGGATATTACAGCTATCGATTAGGAAAATATAATTGAGGTCACGATTTCTTTTGGAAATTTCCCGCGCGCAATTTCAGCATCGTTAATTGTTGCTCGTGTGCTGTAGGGTCTCCTTATATTCTCGCAAGTATTATACCTGGATGAGGATATAATTTAGGAATGCAAAAGTGCAAGTTTCCAGCTTGTCGCATAGTAAATTTCGTAAATGTTATTAAAATTCTATCTGTATTTCTCTTTCTATTACACACTAATTGATAAAGATTCCTTTTGCACTTTTTTCACGACGGGTGTAATATATATGCAATTCATATTTCTCATTGCGTAATGAGAATAATATTCGCTTTGTTTATCTTGTTCTTATCGTTAATACCCAGGAAGGGATACGATTAAATAATGTGTTGACGAATGTTTGAATGATTCACAGTTTCTCGATGTACAGTTTTTAATCCCCCCCCCCCCCGACAATACCGTTGCGTTACACCTGACAGCGAGCATGCGATGGTGTTGGCCAGTCAAACGAGTGCTGCATTTAATGAGTAAGAGACGAAAATAAGAAATACAATTCTCTTCGATAGCCTTTACGATTCTCAGGTTCCGGAATGCCTTTGTCGAAAAATTTGCGAAAAAACACGATTGCACGCATCGCCTCTCGTGATATTTTCTCCGTATGGCGTGGATCCTCTCAAACGATCTCTGATAATCGTCGTTCCATTTCAATCAGCAATTACGTCTGTGGAAGTTGGGAGTAAAATTCGCCGGTGGAATGAGTCACGCAAACGCCCGATGCCGACGCGTGCGGCCACGCAATCCGGAAGACACGTGATTCACCGGACTAACCACGGCATTGCAACATCCACAGGCATCTTTGACCAACCGATGATTCTTCGTCCCTGCACCGATCGATGGCGTGCCAATTCTTCTACTTACGATCAATATCGGCTTACGATCGCCGCTCGCACTCGAGTCTCCGAATAAACTTTCGCGTCTAGCCGCAACGTCGCGGGTCGGCGCAAATGAATGCGAGATTCTAGGAATCAATTATTTCTTCCCATTGTTCGCCCGCCGAATTTGTCACAAACGTTTCACGGTGAAACGCGCGCCGCGTGCGGCAAATGCAAATTACACGTCGTCGAGACGCGCTCGTCCGTCTCTGAGCTCTTTGTGGAGGTACATAAAGATTCATATCATTGCGCGCTACCGCTTTTGTTGTCACTCGTCGTACGCCTTGCAAGAAATAAAACTATCGCCTCCGACCAAGTCTTTCATCCCGCCTTTCATGGTCCTCGGACTTTACCAGAGTCCATTGCTTCGACTGCGGGCGTATACACACACCTATCTCTATATACATCGACCGATCGACGCCAGGGGGAATTCTTGACCGCAGACGTATACCCGATTGGTTCCTTCGATTTCTAAGAGGCGTCCGCGCCGATCGACACCCACAAGATATGCACGGATCAAAGTATATTTTCCTTGTTCTTCAAACTTTCCTCAGTGAGTAAAATATTTCATCCGATTTGTAAAGTGCCTGAAAGGGATCTGAAATTCGCATCGCTCAATCACCGAATGAAACAATAACCAGCCAAGGGGATCGAACGAAATCAATTCTTCCAGAATCGATCGTACTCCGATATTAATAGCCCGCAGAGCTTACCCCAACCCTCGGAACCAGTAAGTATGCAATACCGGCTACAGAAGCCGCGGTATTTCATTGCGTGAATGGAAGCATGAGCCGAAGAGCACACGCCGTAATGGAAACGTGACACGGGATATTCTTCGGCACGCATGGCTCTAAGGAGTCTCGGAGAGGAGGGGATGGGGAAAGGGGTCGGCGAGATGTGGCAACGGCACGGAGAAGAGGCAACAGCAGCAGCAACAGCAGCAACAGCAGCTACGATACACGTCGAGATAAGAACGGAGATGAGACACCGCTCGGAACAAAAGAGGGCAGCTAGCCTGGCGGTAAAAGCTAGGCTCAGTTGTAATAACCGACAAGCCGTCTTCGCGTTTCTACATCCCCAGCTGCGCTCACGCCTCCCATGGTTGTTCTCTAGCTGCTCTCGAAACTCCTCGCGCGTGTTCTCGGGACGCGGGTTTCAACCTCGAGCCGAACACACAGTGGCGCTGAGGTTATCTCCGAGGAGGATCGGGTGACCACGTTGACCGGAGTGCTCGCCGCCGCCGCCACCTCCCGCTGCAATTGTCCGAGCTCTTCTTGTGCCGATCCTCCTTGTCCAGCGCCGCGTCAAGCTCGGATGCCACCTTATCTTAATGCCGTTCGTACACGGCGATGCTGCTCCGAGCTGGAGAGGCTAGCGTAGAGCCGGCTAGAGTATGACCGCCTCGACCAATACGCATTTTATTACCTCGACGAAGCCCAAAACGAGGAACTCTTTGCCCGCAACGTGAAGCAAGTATGGAGCCGCTTAATAGGCCTGGTTCCGTTTGGAAGAGTTTCTTCGGCTTTCGTTACCGGAGTCGTCAACTCTCTTTCGAAACGAGACGGAACCGAGCTAACGTCCTGACTCCGAGCCAGTTCCGCTCCAGTATCTGTATCCAGTTGGTTCAATGTATAGTCTTCTGCTGTGAGTAGGTACCGTTGCGTCATGTGGAAGAAATCAGAATCTTCGAAATGCGTGGTTAATGTAGAATCAGACACTCTCTTTCTCTCTTTCTCTCTCTCTCTCTGTCTCTCTCTGGTGAGTATCCGTTTAGCTACTTTCTGTCAACCTCCTCTTCTGAACTATTTCCTGCTGTCTCCTGCCCATTTTTGGGCTTTGCTTTCAGGTTTTTTCCTCTCCCTTCGCAAAATGTTGAACTAAAAATCTTCGTTGCTCTCTTCTGAGCTACGGGCTGAGGTAATAAACCGAAGACTGGTTCTTTGTAACCTAAAATTCTTGGCTGTAACCACTTTGACAGTTGACGGACGATTGTCACGTTGTTTACAACTCCCACGCTGCCTTCCCTCTTGCCATTGGACGACCGCTAGGGAATTGCTCGTTGGATCTTCGTAGGACCGCGATCCATCTATCTACAACCTAGGATAGTATAGGTATCTCCGCTACTGGTAACATCTGTCTGCTCCCTATGACGACCCCTCTATGCTTCGAGTGTAATAAGGCGATAGCCAATCAGCCGCTGTCTTGCTCTCACTGTCACCGTTCCTTTCATCAAATTCAAAAGTTATTTGTCTTACCGATTGGTTAATAGTTGCTGCCTAACTCATCTCGCCACGATGCCTGATAATCAGTCGTCGCAGCAAATTGCTGGTAAAAATTCGCTTGCTCCGTCAACTACGCAGAGTGACCAAATGACACTTGAGTCGATCGTATCTATATTACGTGCTTCTGAATCA